>NW_021632466.1:0-73440 GCF_004799145.2 Neltuma alba | reverse complement strand
TTCTCTCTCCCTAGGCCTTCGAGACTTTACTGGAGTCTCTGACCTTGATTATACTGAAGCCCCTGAAAAACTTTTATATTGCAGTTTAGTCCCTGAAACTGCTTTGACTTCCTTTCTCATCTTTGGGACTTCTGCTCAAAAAGGTTTGGTAGCCTATCCAATTCAGGCTACTTTGATGCTTCTAGGCCCAAAAGTCTGGATGTTACAATTCTCCCCCTCTCAAAAAAATTCGTCCTCGAAATTTCGGGTCAAACCTTTATTCTTACCCTTAATGAGAGGTTACCTAAGGAGAGTATCCTTACTTATACTTAACTCTGACCTTTTCAACTTTTCATTATACCTCATTTCCGAGTTTCCACCTTGGGCTTCATACTTACATAACTCGTCGTTCTACTAAACTTTTCTGTCATTCAGATGAGCATGGTCTTTGCTTTTAAGTATTTTGTCACCACTGCTCATATTCTTCCTATACTTTAGGCTCATTCTTTCATTATAATACCATGACAGTATACCTGTCTTCTTGGTATTTTACTATACCATGGCATTTTGGTTCTCTTAATACAGAGCCTTTATCTATCCTTTGCTGTATACCCTGCCATTCCTCTTTACTTTAAGGGCATATCTCCTTTCTTTCCTTCATTGACTAGAACAGAATTGTGCCTAGTCTAAACGACAATAGACATGTCTGGAACAAGTCAAGGGTACTCTCTCTATATTAGTCCACCGCTGAAGGAGATTTCAGTATCTTAAACTCATCTCTGGTCATTGTCTTCCCAAGAGGTACTGTACTCTTACCCTTAATGACTCAGCTACTTCTCTTAGGCTTGGTCTATCATTGTCTTCTTAGGCATTGCTCAATCCTTTCTGTCACTCCTGAAATTCTTAGCCTTTCCCTATTTCTTTAGCCCTTCGTTTTAGCTTCCTTAAGTCACTTCCCTTTCTTTGTGCCTTTCGAATCCCTAGGCATTAGCTCATCTCTAGAGCCCATTAACTTGCTATTATATCAATGCCAGCCTACCTATCTTAGGACTCTGTAGTCTTCGCTGTCTCTTAATAGTTTGGACAGCATCAGGAGAGGACTTATATCATCACATTCTCATTATCCTTCAGTATTCCATAGTACCCTATTAAGCTCGAGGAGCATCTATTTGCATATCACATTTTTGTTGTCTTAACCAGTTTCACTCTCTCTCTCTCTCTCTGGGTAAAGTCCATCCTGTGCCTTATCTCGGCTGCTTCTACTTTTCTTGTGGGAGGACAGATTACTCTTACTGGAGCATCGTCAACTCAGCCACTTACTTTCTGTTTCATTCCTTCAGAGGATAGCTTACTCTTACTAGAGCAGCATCACTCTGACGCAGAGAACCACTTCCCAATCTTAAAGGGTACTTCATGGTCAAGACTTTCCTCATATGCAATCTCTACTAGGGTACATTCCTCGAATACCATATCCCTCTCAAAGGGAGCCTCTCTACTGGATTACTCAATCTTATAGGCAGTGGCATCTATCTATAGGAATCTCATTTCTTAGATTCCTTAATGGCCTAATTGCCATGGTTGCATGCTCTTGGATACTTATCTCTTTTTGTTCATTAGTTCCCACGCAACCATCCACTATCATGTCCTTATTCATTTCCTTTCATCTCTCTATCCTCAAGAGGGATCTTGCCTCACTTTACTATTTCTGACTTTCTTTACCTCTTGACCAATTATTCTTCTAGTCAGGTATTGATCACCATATTCTCATCACATCACATCAAATAGTAAATGTTTAATCATCTTGCTGTGCGGTACCTAGGTCTGGCACCAATGTCATCATTGACCTTTCATTCGTTGTCATATAATCTATGTCCCTCTTGGTTCACTATCCCTTAGGAATTTGCACCTCTATTCAGGGATTTGAACAAGCCTTAAACATCTCATTTTGTTAACCATGCCTCTATCGAGGTCATATCGATTACTTAAGGTACAGGTTGATATTCAGTTCCCTTACTAGGGCATTGACTTATACCTCTGACTAGCTTATTGTATCCTTAACCATTTGTTTCTATGGTCAAATGCTAATCATAAAGTGACCATACTACACAGCAGGCATTAATCATTAAAACAATCTCTGCTGTGTGACCTTCCAGTCAGGCACCTTTAACTAATTACCCGAGGCTTAGGTTGTCACCCTGCTTCCCTATTAGGGTCTAGACTCCTATTCTTTATTGGCTTACCATACTCTTAGCCATTACCCTCTGGAGACGTCTTTCAACTTTGACTCATTCCATGGTCAAGCTCTCTTAGCCCAACCATTCCTCTCTTGAGGGGCAGTCTCTTAGTAGTGACTACCTATCTCTCAGGTTAATCTTTGTCATTCCTTACTTCTCTTCTATATCTATTTCCCTTAAGAAAACACCTCAATATCTTAACCTCAATTGGACCAATCCTAGTCACCAGTTACTTTTCCAATTAGGTTTTCTCTCACACCAATGTTACTTGAACCAATACTCTGCTTATACCTTAGTCAGGACTTCTGCCTGAACTTCCCAACGGTTACTTATCATTGGGTTACTTTCCTCTAAGCACGCTTAACTAAATAGTGCTGATAGGCTCGAACCCTAGTACCTTGCTGTCTTAGGCCCTTCTTATTCTACCTTTAGTCAGGTCTGTTCAGCTTACATTCTTGTCTCTCACCTCATCTTAAGGATTTACCCGTCAATACTCAGTCTGTCTCTATGTCACAAGGGTTCTTCATGTATCTAGAGCTAGCCTGAATGTTTCTTTTTCCAGGTCTTATGGCTCCAACTCCTCTAACTTTGGCTTTCCTCTATTAATCGGAAGAAAATTGAATCCAGCTTAATTAATGATAAGGTTATCTGGAAGGAAATCATGGGTACTCTCTCAGTACTGGTTTACAACTGAAGGAGGTTTCCACATCCTCAACTTGTCCCTGGTCTTCATCTTCCCAAATAGGTACCAGTCTCTGGGAGACTTAGACCATAGGACTAAGTGAAGTCATCTCCACTCAGTTGGTCACCATACTAATAATTCCCCAAAACTGTTCCAAGAACCAATACCATTTTCTTAAGCCTCCTGTCAATTCCCTAGGCTACCTACTCGTCTCTTTAGGTGCCTAAGCCAATCTGTCTTAGGAGTTCTCTTACTCCTCCAGCTGCTCTTACCGTCTTACTACTTTAGAACGGTACAGAGAGAGGACTTATGCAACTTCTCTTTCTTCTCTTTTACCTTTCAGTATGAGCATACTCTAACATGCATTTCTGGCATTTTAATGCAAGGAGTGTAAGCTCTTACTGATTGCTATGTCCGTAGCATGCCGACAACATCTTATCCCTACAAAGGGAGCCTCTTTCTCTGTTCGCAGTTGCTTCTGGAAGTTATAGGGAGAGGACTTTTGAGATTCTTTTTCTTTCTATTTGCCCTTCTCTGCTAAGCTTAAGGACATTGAACCCTAGCTTTATTCTTGGCTAGTCGTGCTTCCATTAGGTAAGGTCAACTCCACTTGCCTTGCCTCGGCTGCTTCCCTTTCCCTGATCGGATAGGGCATTTTGCTCCATCTAGAGTAGTGTCAATTCTGACTTGGAGGACCAATTCCTATTTTCTCTAGGAAGATTCCTAGCCAAGAACCTATCCTTTGGAAAGGGTGCCTCTCAACCTAACCCCACGTGACTGAGTATCTCTTAACATCATCGGGAACATGCCAATCTCATAATGCTAGTTCCCCGCATGGCTATTTGTCTCATTCTCATCTCTTTCTCTTCTTTTTAATCCCTAAGAATTCCACTAGGATTATCTACCTTGACTTTGCTACCTCCAAGTTCCTATTTATCTATTTAGGGACTTGAGATAGGTACTCTATCATAGTGCTCCAACTCTAACAAGGCTTTAAGAGTTTGTCCAGCTTAGGTGACCACTACACCCTCTTAGCGGTGTACAGACTCAATCCCTAACTATCTTGTTCAACTCATTATTACTCTTCCTCTTGAGGGGGAATCTGATAGCTTTTAAATAGTGGCTACTGCTCTCTCTCTTGAGCTCTATCAGTCTTACTCTCAGGGACCTCATAGTCCATCAAGTCGTGCCAAGATACCACCTCAGCATCTGAGAGTCACTATCTATCTTTATTCGTCATGACCAGAATTCTTATTTGCCACCACTTTCTTTGGTTCATCATGACGAAATATACTTTCTCTTACTTCTGCTAGTTTTACTTAGCTTTGTTCATCGTAACCTCAACTGCTACCTGAAGGACTTCCATGTCCTAGCCTCACTGTAATCCCCAACTAAGTCAACTACTTCCTTTCAAGCAATGAAGGAAGGGTCTGGCTCACAACTCTAGGCCATTAGCACCTTTGCTTTCTCTTATCCTCAGGGATTACCAGTGGCAGAAATTAATCTTTAGCTCTTCCTAGCTTTTATATCCATTTAGGAATCAAAGATAGCTACTTTGATTATACTGCCTTAACCTCGTATCAAGGCTACAGTAACTGTATCTAATTTAGGTTGCCACTTAACCCTTTTTCTTCTAGGGTTTAGACTCATACCTCTATCTGACTTATGAGCCATTATCCCCTTTTCTTTAGAGGGAAGTCTCTTTATCTTTACACAGTGGCTACCTTCCTCTGCGTATAACTCCTATCATCATCTTATCTGTACCTTTCTAATAGAGGATCCCAACTTCATTTAAAGATCCTTATTACTTATTTTCCCTAGAGCATTCACCTCCAATCCATAACCTTAGTTGGACCTTAGCTAGTATTCCACTACTAGCTCTAACCTGAACTGGGCTTTTCTAAATTCTTGCAGGTAGTTCTCTTCTTCCTATGCCAGAACCTCTGCTCTGATACCAAAATGTCACACCTTACTTATATACTACCTTAGCAGTCACTTAGAACCATTCCAAACCACTTTGGATGGTCTTAAACTTGAAAATTTCAATTTGGACGTTAATTTTCGAAAAATTACTGTTCACTGTCTAGTTTTCAGATTACAGGTCCAACTTTGAAAAATCATAACTAATTCTAGAAATATCATATAGAGGTGTTCCAAAATTCTACAGAAAGCTCTTTCAATGCTCTTTAAGGAAAAAATATTCAACTGAACTCATCCTCACTGAAAACGTACAGTTTATTGGATTAAAATTACTATTGTTTGGTAAAATCTGGACTCTCCAGATTCTATGCCTTAACTTTGAAAGTTCATATCTCTTCTTATACACATCCAAATGAGGTGATTTACCACTAATTTTGAAGCTTGGGATGTGCACTATAAGTCTGCCAAATCTCGTGATTTAACTCATTCATTTGATAGGTCAAACTGAAGCTCAAAACTAACTGCTTCAGGACCTACGTTTTATCCTTTAATATCTCCTTACTTTAATTCTTTTTATTTCTTTGACATACATAGCATGGGCTTAATCTTTCTCATTCATACTCATATACTTTCATTCATGCCATAAACATCCTAAGCATATACATTGAAGTAATGGCATTCATAACATAATTTACAGCATAGGAGAATTATACATTGAATATTAATATCATTCATTTGCATTAATAATTCTCCACTTCTTCTCCTTGCTTCTCATGCCATTAGTGCCCATCATTGATTGACCTAAATGGTTGGTTAGGGAGGGGGTGAGATTCGGGGGAATCTCAGTAGCAAACAATACCATATTAATCATGCTAGATGGATGCTCATGCACTACACGCAACTTGTTTATTCTCTTGTTAATTAGTGACATACTAGCATGCTCAAAGCTAACTTCTTGATGCATGGCCATGGAGACATAATCTACTCATCATGAATAGCAATTACAGCAGCTAAAACATGTCACAACAATATGCAAATAACATGTACACGGCAACACACAAGCATACCATATCAAGCAATGACAATAGGTAAGTTCACTACCTTGCACCTCAAGCTTTCCTTCACTTTTCCTTTGACTCCCTTGACTTTCCAACCATGTGGGCATTCGGTCAACATCACTAAACATCCTTTGGATGTTCCAAAGGTCCTAAACATAACCATAATGATGACACAATCCATTAGGACCATTAGATTACATAAAGTTCAAGACTAGCTTTCTTGAACCTCAACCCTTTCTCTTAGTCTTAGGGTTTTCTTTCTAACTTTTCTAACATAAATATCATCATTTCCCATTCTTATGATCCATTTCCTATCAATTAGGACCACTTTAGATGGCTTTAGATTCAAGAATATCAAATCTGGAAATTTTGGTTCGCGGGTACTGTTCACGCAGAATCTCCAGAATTTTTGCTCAATTTGAAAATTCATAATTAAATCTAGAAAAATCCAAATTGAGTGCTTCCAAGTCTCACTGAAATATAATTAATTTAAATTTAAAGGAAAAATAGTTTCAGGAACCAATTCTACGCCGAACAGTACCAGAATTGTACGGAACTCGACAATCTCCCAAAAGCTCAACACTGTTTCCAGATTTCAAACCCTAACTTTGAAAAATCACCATAAATCGTACACATATCCAAATGAAGCGTTCTACACATGGATTTAAATTTCACAGAGTGTACTTTAAGCATGAAAAATTTCAAATCAGATACGCACAGTAACTAATTCGAAATAGGTATCAAATCAGATGCTACAGCCACCACATACCTTGATCTTGAAGCTTGAACTTTGTTCCTTCTTCTTGGCCTTCACCCCTACGTTTTTCTCTCTAAATTTTGACAGAGTTTCCCCTCTTAAACTCATGTTGGCTGAAAATATGAAGGGGAAGAGGCTCTATTTATAGCCAAAAAAGTTTGCTTGAATGGACCAAAATGCCCTTGGTGGCTAATAGAAAGGGTAAGGGCAAATTTGGAAGTTCAAGTGGACTTTTACATCATCATTGCATCATCTTATTACATCATGCTTACCTCAACCTTCTAGAAGATGCCAAGTGTCATGAAAGTGGTGGAGGAGATGGGAGATTAGATCCTAGCCGTTGGATCAAACTTCTTTCATAAGCTTCCTCAGAATTTACTTGGCCCACGTTTCTCCTGCTTTCTTTATGGCCTTTCGGAGCTCAGAAAATTGTTCTGCCTACTTTATAAATTCCCTTTAATTCTAGATAATATCTATGAATTTTCTTAGGCCATAACACTTCCTTTAAACCTTGCATAAAAATTCATTTACCAAAATGCCCTTTTATCGGCAAAACCAGCTCTTTAATTTATTAAAGCCACTCCACTGGCCTTTTGGTTACGGGACTAATTTTATAAATTAGTACAACCTTTCAACCATTTAACCTCATTTTTGTATACATTTTTGAGGTCTCTTGCTCTTGCTATTTTAAATAATTACCTCACATGGTATACTTTTTACCGGTAATTACCTCATAAATTCCGTTGAAGCTGCCTCAGGGGTATTTTCGTCTTTTCTCTTAACAGAAGAGCCTCAGAATATTATTTCCCATTTTTTAGGATTTTCTTGGAATTCTTTGTATACTCTTCCATTTTTACCCCTATTGGTCATAACTTTATGAATTTACAGTTTAGTCCCTGGTTGGACTTAACTTCATATAATCCTCTCTTTGAAGCTTCTAACTTAACCTTTGGCCTATATCTAGTCTCTTTTCTCTCCCTAGGCCTTCGAGACTTTACTGGAGTCTCTGACCTTGATTATTGTCACACCTTACTTATATAATACCTTAGCATTTATTTAGGACCATTCCAGACCACCTCAGATGGTCTTAAGCTTAAAAATTTCAATTTGGACGTTAATTTTCGGAAAATTACTATTCACTGTCCAGTTTTCAGATTACAGGTCCAACTTTGAAAAATCATAACTAATTCTAGAAATATCGTATGGAGGTGTTCCAAAATTCTACGGAAAGCTCTTTCAATGCTCTTTAAGGGAAAAATATTCAACTGAACTCATCCTCATGGAAAACGTACAGTTTATTGGATTAAAATTACTATTCATTTGGTAAAATCTGGACTTTCCAGATTCTGCGCCTTAACTTCAAAAATTCATATCTCATTGTATACACATCCAAATGATGTGATTTACCACTCATTTTAAAGCTTGGGATGTGCACTATAAGTCTGCCAAATATCGTGATTTAACTCATTCATTTGATAGGTCAAACTGAAGCTCAAAACTAACTGCTTCAGGACCTACGTTTTATCCTTTAATATCTCCTTTAATCTTTTTATTTCTTTGACATACCTAACATGGGCTTACTTTTTCCCATTCATGCTCATATACTTTCATTCATGCCATAAACATCCTAAACACATACATTGAATTGATGGCATTCATAACATAACTTACAACATAGGAGAATTATACATTGAATATTAATATCATTCATTTGCCTTAATAATTCTCCACTTCTTCTCCTTGCTTCTCATGCCATTAGTGCCCATCATTGATTGACCTAAATGGTTGGTTAGGAAGGGGGTGAGATTCAGGGGAATCTCAGTAGCAAACAATACCATATTAATCATGCTAAATGGATGCTCATGCACTACACGCAACTTGTTTATTCTCTTGTTAATTAGTGACATACTAGCATGCTCAAAGCTAACTTCTTGATGCATGGCCATGGAGACATAATCTACTCATCATGAATAGCAATCACAGCAGCTAAACATGTCACAATAACATTCAATAACATGTACACGGCAACACACAAGCATACAACATCAAGCAATGACAATAGGTAAGTTCACTACCTTGCACCTCAAGCTTTCCTCTTACTTTTCCTTTGACTCCCTTGACTTTCCAACCATGTGGGCATTCGGTCAACATCACTAAACATCCTCTTGGATGTTCCAAAGGTCCTAAACATAACCATAATGATGACACAATCCATTAGGACCATTAGATTACATAAAGTTCAAGACTAGCTTTCTTGAACCTCAACCCTTTCTCTTAGTCTTAGGGTTTTCTTTCTAGCTTTTCTAACATAAATCTCATCATTTTACATCCTTATGATCTATTTCCTATCAATTAGGACCACTTTAGATGGCTTTAGATTGAAGAATATCAAATCTGGAAATTTTGGTTCGCGGGTACTGTTCACGCAGAATCTCCAGAATTTTTGCTCAATTTTGAAAATTCATAATTAAATCTAGAAAACTCCAAATTGAGTGCTTCCAAGTCTCACTGAAAGCTAATTAAGTTAAATTTAATGGAAAAATAGTTTCAGAAACCAATTCTACCCAGAACAGTACCAGAATTGTACGGAAATCGACAATCTCCCAAAAGTTCAACACTGTTTCCAGATTTCAAACCTTAACTTTGAAAAATCACCATAAATCGTACACATATCCAAATAAAGTGTTCTACCCATGGATTTAAATCTCATGGAGTGTACTTTAAGCATACCAAATTTCAGAACCAGATATGAACAGTAACTAATTCGAAAAAGCTATCAAATCAGCACGTAATTCTTCCAATTTTCACATAGATCCACTTGGATCTACCATTCTTTGAGGTGTTCTAGCAAGATCTAACAACCAAACTCCCTTCCCCACTCATCAACCATTTCGACCAGCCATCAAAAGGGAGAGAAGACATATTTTCAACCATAAAAGAGAAAGAAACCAAGGCAAGAACACATCTAGAGCCAAGAACTCACCTTGAACCTTGATTGTATGACCAAAGTTGATGCCTTTCTCTTGGTTCTCCCTCAAAACTCTCTCTTTTTCCCTCTCTTCATGCCTTGCACGAAATTGCCATCTGATTTAGGGGAGAGATGAGCTCATTAATGTGTACAAAATATCCCACCAACCATCATTAATGTTATGCCAAGTGTCATTAGCCTACTTAATCTTAATCCTCTCTCTTAATTAACTTAAATCATAATGTAATTAAATTCCAAAGTCAAGATCCTCTCCATTGATAGCTTGACACTTGGAAAGCTTTAATTACCATCCATTAAATGCTTGACAAGTGGTGACTTGTGGCCCAAGTAAAGTGCAAGACTCTGATTAATACTTTATCGGTGCACTTTTACTCCGGGTTTAACTTCTTTTCTCTAATTACAGTGCTCTGGCCTCTCTAATTATTTTCTATCAGATCCATAAATTCTCTTCAATTTTAGAGAGTATCTATGAATTTTCTTAGCCCATAACACTTCCTTTAAGCCTTGCATAAAATTCATTTACTAAAATACCCTTTTATCGGCAAAACCGGCTCTTTAATTTCTTAAAGCCACTCTACTGGCCTTTTGGTTACGGGACTAATTTTATAAATTAGTACAACCTTTCAACCCTTTGACCTTCATTTTTGTATACACTTTTGAGGTCTCTTGCTATTTCAAATAATTACCTCAAACGGTATACTTTTTACCGGTCACAACCTCATAAATTCCATTTAAGCTGCCTCAGGGGTATTTTCATCTTTTCTCTTCATAGAAGAGTCTTAGAATATTATTTCCCACTTTCTAGGATTTTTCTTGGAATTCTCTATGTACTCTTCCATTTTTGCCCTTGCTGGTTATAACTTTTTGAATTTACGGTTTTACCCCTGCTTAAGCCTAACCTCATAGAACCATCTCTTTGAGGTTTCTAACTTACCCATTGGCCGGTATCTAGCCTCTTTTCTCTTTTTGGGCCTTCGAGACTTTACTGGAGCCTCTAACCTTAATTATACTCGAGCCCCTGAAAACTTTTTCTTTGCAGTTTAGTCCCTGAAACTGCTTTAACTTCCTTTCTCGTCTTTGGGACTTCTGCTCACAGGGGTCTGATAGCCTATCTAATTCAGGCTATTACTGGTACTTCTAGGCCTAAAACTTTAGATGTTACAATTATACTGAAGCCCCTGAAAAACTTTTACATTGCAGTTTAGTCCCTGAAACTGCTTTGACTTCCTTTCTCATCTTTGGGACTTCTGCTCAAAAAGGGTTTGGTAGCCTATCCAATTCAGGCTACTTTTGATGCTTCTAGGCCCAAAAGTCTGGATGTTACAATAATCACCCATATCATGTCATATCTAGATGAGGTACGAGGTAACCCCATAATGAAATCCATAGAGATACTATCCCATTTCCATTCCGGAATATTTAGAGGATGTAAAAGCCCTGACGGTCTTTGATGTTCCATTTTGACCTTCTGGCAAGTGAGGCATTTAGATACATACTCTGTTATGTCCTTCTTCATGCCAGGCAACCAAAACATATGTCGGAGGTCCTGGTACATCTTTGTCATTCCCAGATGTATTGTATATTTGCTCTTATGTGCTCCCTCCAATAGCTGTCGCCTGATGGACTCTAGAACATATACCCATTCCTAATACTTCAATATTGCATTTGGTGACACCTCTATCACATCATCCTCAGCTTTTGTTAGCTTAGTCCAAAGTGTATTGGCTATCGGATCGCTTTTCTGGGCCTCTTTGATTTGTTCTATCAGCTGGGCTTCTGCCCTCATCACATCTACTTTCTGGGTCATTAGTTTCATATGGAACAAAGGTTCCCAATCTCTCACATCTTTGATGAGTTTCCGTTCCTGAATCATTAGGAACGCTACTTGTACTACCTTTCAGCTTACGACGTCAGCTATCACATTAGCCTTGCCCGGATGGTATTTTATCTGGTAATCATAATCCTTGAGCAACTCCATCCATCGTCATTGCCTTATGTTTAGTTCTTTTTGATCTTGCAAGTACTTGAAACTTTTATGGTCACAATATAGTTTAAGGGTTGCCCCATATAGATAATGCCTCCAGATTTTTAAGGCATAAACTATTGCAGCTAATTCTAAGTCATGAGTGGGATAATTCTCTTCATGAGACTTTAACTGTCGTGAGGTGTAGGTGACTACTTGTCCTTGCTACATTAATACACACCCCAATCCTTGCTTGCTAGCATTGGTATATACAACATACGGTAGGGTTGGATCGGGAATTATCAGCACAGGGGTCGAGGTCAACCTTCATTTCAGCTCTTGGAAGCTAGCCTCACATTTATCATCCCACACAAATTGCTGGTTCTTACGTGTAAGTTTAGTCAAGGGCTGTGCAATTCTTGAAAAATATTTAATAAATCTTCTATAGTAACCTGCTAATCCTAGAAAGCTTCGTATTTCTGTTCCTGCTTTTGGTTGCTCCTAGTTTAGAACTACTTCCACATTACTGGGATCTACTGCTACTCCATCTTGGGTAATCGCATGACCCAAGAATTTTACTTCATTCAGTCAAAACTTGCACTTGCTGCGTTTAGCATATAGCCATTTCTCCTTCAAAATACTTAGAATGATCCGTAAATGTTGTTCGTGTTCTGCTAGTGACTTGGAATATACTAAGATATTATCAATGAAAACCACCACAAACTGATCTAGATGTGGCCGAAAGATCCTGTTCATGTAATCTATGAAAATCGCAGGGGTATTCGTTAGTCCGAATGGCATTACCAAGAACTCATAGTGCCCATACCATGTTCGAAAAGTGGTCTTCGGAATGTCCTCTGCTTTAATCCTCAGTTGGTGGTAACCTGATCTCAAGTCAATCTTGGAGAACACTGTGGCACCAGCTAATTGGTCAAGCAAATCGTCTATTCTAGGTAGTGGGTACTTGTTTTTAATTGTCACTTTGTTGAGCTCCCGGTAATCAATGCATAACCTTAGGCTACCGTCCTTCTTACGGACGAACAAGACGGGTGTTCCCCATGGTGAGACATTAGGCTGGATAAAATTCTTTTCTAATAGCTCCTCTAACTGCTTCTTTAATTCTGCCATTTCATTTGGAGTCATACGATAAGGGGCTTTGGAAATCGACCCCGCTCCAGGTACTAGGTCAATTGCAAACTATACCTCTTGCTCTGGAGGTAACCCGCTAATTTTTGTTCGAAAGACTTCCGAAAAATCACATACCACGGGTATCTCTATTATGCCTTCTTCCACTTCCTCATGTACAGAGAAGAATACCACGTACCCCTAATAGCCATGTCTTAGGCAATCCCCGGCTTGGGCTCCCGTAATCAAGTTCAGTTTCACCTCAGTATGAGGGGTTAGCTCATGGGGAGGAAAAATCAAAGTTCTATTCTTATAGTCAAGGAGTATATTATGGGTAGATAGCCAAGTCAAACCAAGTATCACGTCAATCTCATGAAAAGGCATACATATTAGGTCAAGTGTAGTGCAACAGTGGGTATACTGGACAATACAATTTAGGCAAACATCAGACGTATAAACTTTAGTGCCCGTAGGAGTAGCCACACATAGATCATATAATAATGTGTTAACAGCAAGGCCTATGCGCTTCACACATTGTATGAAACAAAGGAGTGGCTAGCACCTGAGTCAAACATAGCATGCACAAGGTAATTATTAACTTGAATCGTACCTTGTATCATCTCAGGCGACTTATCAACCTCTTCCCTTGTGAGGGCAAAGACCCTCCATTGAGCTTGGGGCTTCGAGCCATCAACATTAAGGGGGCACTCCCTTATATAGTGTCCTGGCTTGCCACATTGGAAGCACACATTTTGACCCATCAAACATGGTCAATCTCCTTGGTTTTTACCACAGGTGCTGCATTCCTTGGTCTAGCATGTAGTGCTGCTTCCTCCTTGCCTTACTCCTCCTCCTCGCTTAAACTTCTTGGAAAGCATAGGCTTTCGCCTCTTCCTATTTCCTTTGGAAGAAGTCCCCTCTAGTCCGCCCCTTGTTGCTGGTCCTTCTGGTCTAGGAGCGGCCCTGACTAGTGCCTAGTGGTTCAAGCTACTTTCAGTAATCTGGCAGGCTTCCACTGCCTGATTGAACTTTTCAAGTTGTCCTGGGGCTACCTTCTCCCTCAACTCCTATCTTAGTCCCCTTACCATTTTCTCTGTTTTCCACCGCTCATCATTGCGAAGTTGGAGGTAGTTAGAGTAACAAGAGAGCTTCATGTACCTATCTAAGTACTCATCGAAGGACTCTCGAGGACCTTATCGAATCATCAGAAATTCCACCTATTTTTCGTCTCTTACTGACAGTGGGAAGTATTTCAAATTAAAGTGTTCCTTGAACACTTCCCATGTAATAGGGGTTGCATTCTCCTGGAGGATCATCTCGGTGTTCTTCTACCAGCGATCAGCCTCGCCCTCTAGTTTATAGATAGCCATCTGAGCTTTTCTCTTAGAGGAACATTCAAGCACATTAAAAATCTTCTCTAGCCGAGTGATCCAGTCCTCGACCACTTGGACATTCAATGTCCCTATAAAACTCAGGGGATTCTGTGCACTGAATCGTTTGATCCACTATCTTAGTGAATCAAGATCCCCTGCAGGTCGCACCTGCTCAGTTGCCGGCTCTTGGGGTTGACCTGGCTGTGGTGCCTCAACCACTCTTAGCCCAGCCTGTTGCAGTGTGCTATCGCTGCTATCACTGCAGCTACTATGGCAGCATCGCGTTCCTAGTCTTAGCGTGCTTGGGCAGCCTAAATTTCTTGCATCACCTTCTGCTATTCCTCTAGTCAGTCTATAACCAATTGAATCAGGTCAATAGGAGGTTCTCTTGCTGCCTCCCTTGGTTATGTTTCTCTTCGGGTTCTCACCATTTTACTTAACTTGTTACTACAAGAGGAATAGAGGAATAAGATTATTACTTAGTCATCAAAATATTTTATACTAAGCTATGCTTCATATTTGTACATAGATAGGTTTCAGGTATAAGCATCCAAACATAGATCATCCAAGTCACATATACAGTCATCCACTCAAGATGTGGGAGAGAAAGGAAAATAAGAAGTAACAAAAAGCTCCAGTTCATCCAGGATCTGATCAAAGCTTTCATAGGAGCCTTGCTTGGAACGGTCACTAACCAACTGGATCTGATCCTGCCAAACAGGGGTCCTTGGCAAAGAGTCGACTAAGGCCTGTCCCCACATCTCCTCATCTATCTCTCCCTCGTCCTGGTCGGTGATATCACTATGTAACAGTCGTACATAGTAAAAATAGTCCATATAAATGTACCCATACTGGTTCTGGGAGATGTAAATCTGCCTTCCCAACTCACATAGCTCCTCAAAAATAGCCTGATAGGTATGCAGCTCCTTCGTGACTAACTGTTGTCTCTTCTTCGAAGGCAAGTCCTTCTCTAAGATCTGATCATGGCATACTACTCTGAGGGGCTGTGGCTTCGTCCCACTAGGGCCGACTTCATCTGGGTTAGGTTTAGGCCCCACAGTGCTCCTAGCTTCATCATCCTCTAACCTTTTGCTACCATTGGAGTCTACCTCAGGAACTATATCCTCTACCTCCCAGAGAGGCTGATAATATCTGGGTGGTAGAGTCGGGTCATCAGGGTCAGAAACATGTGGGTGGTACCAATCCGGGTATAGTTCCCCTGGCCCTTTCTGATCAACTGTACCCCCAGGAGAGTCATGCTCACAACAAGCCATATCTTGCATCAAGGTTAGTCCAATGCACACCTTTCACGACATAACACATCACACACAATCAAATATGCATTATCCTAATGCATTACCATATCGAACAATACATATAAAAGATAGTCTAGAACTTTTGCTCTGATATCAAAAATGTCACACCTTCATTTTAAACCCCTTTATACGCCATTTGGAACCATTCAGAATCGTTATACGATGCTCAAAGTAGGTAAAAGCCAAGATTTAAAGTTTTGATTTCGGTTACTATTATGTGACCCCTAAAAATCGAGTCAACTTTGAAAAATCATAACTAAGTGTAGAAAAATCAAAATAGAGTGGTTCCAAGTCTCACGTAAAGCTTATGAAATTCTCTACATAGGAAAAATATTCATAGGTATCAATTTCTCATAGATCAATACTAGCTTCCACGTAATTATGTACTGTTCATTTGGTAAATTCTGAAATTTCTAGTAGTTTTGCCCAACTTTGAAAGGGCATAACTCTTTCCAAAAAATTCCAAATTTAATGATCTACCACTCAATTTAAAGCTAAAAATATGATCTATTAGTATACCAAATTTCAAATCTAGATTCAAACATTTTCTATTTATTTCGTATGCACCAACTTTAGTCCTTTTTAGTCAAAGGTGTCCCCTAATTACCTTTGTTTTGGCTCTTTCTTAACCTTTTACCCATCCTTAATCATTTGGGACTTAACACATGCTTGAACATACAACCCACTATACTTTCACATGTTTAAACATAGACATACATGCTTGGCTCCCCTTAGGAGCTATTATCCAACAAACATTTCTAAAGTCATAATATTACATAACAAGTTCCAAATTTTACACCAGGGTACATTAATTGTTAATTAGGCCTCCGGGACAATTTCTTTGCATTTACCCTTGCTTGCACTTCCTCCTAGATGGTGTTAAACATAAGAGTGAGATTTTAAAGAAATCCCAGTAGCACAGAATCACACTTATTATGCATTCCTGCAAACACTACGTGCAATGCTTTTGTGCATTTATCTTGTTTATGTGTTCATGCTTTTATGCCATGGAAAGTAAGCTATCATACACATATTCAATAGACATAATGCCAAGGTAACATAATTCAAACATTGCAATCAACATTTGCAATAAAGCTTAGTCACATCATGGCACACGTTGCACACATACACATTAACACATCAATGTAAGCAAGAAAGCAATCAAATGTAATTCAATGTTACCTTTTGGTACTTGGTCCTTGATTTCCTTTAAGTTCAAGATGTTTTCTTGAGGATTTGGCAAGGTACCTAACAAACCAACACTAATGTCAATCATTCAACAATTATTCAAACACATTCCCTATTACTTAAACATTAAACCCTTTTTCTTGAGATTTTTGGCCTAATTGTTTTCCTTTTGATTCAAGAAACCTCCTCAACCATTCCTACATGGTTTTTCATGTAGAATTCAAATATCAAATCAAATTTTACAAAATCAAATCCCTTTCTTAAATTCTGATCAAAACAGAAATGAACTTTTTACAAGGAAAGATATCAAAATTTCCAACTTGACTTTTAATGCTTCCAAATTCAATTCCTCCATATAACCCTACACAAAAATGCCCAAGGAGTTCAATGGAAGCATCATGTCCATCAAAATCCAATCATAAGTCCATGAATTCCAGATGGCCGAACACCTCCCCTTAGGTTTATAAATTTCCACATTTGATTCCAATGAATTTAAACATACTTCCATAGCATAATCCTACACAAAATCACATTTTAAATCCATTGGAACCATTAAAACTTATTGAAACAATTCCTACCCTTGAGTTCTTGAGTTGGCTAAACTGAAAAGTCATAGTTCCTAGGGTAATTTCTTCCATAACCCATTCAAAACCGCACCAAACATCAACAACACAAACTCATACTCAATTTGCTATCCTTTCCTAGCACTTCCAGCATAACAAAAATGAAACAGCACTTCTCCCTCAATTTAAGTCACGATTTGGCCATGGAAAAAGCATCAAATTAAAGCCTAAACATACCTTAAGGAGTCATGGATTAAAGCTTGATGATTAACCTTGGATTGGAAGTGGTTTGAAGGGTGCTTGGAATTGAAGAAAAATTTGTGCAGAACCTCCCCTATATTTCCATATTTTTGCACGGATTTTAGCTAAATTATGGGGATATTTATAGAACTCATTTGCTGCCCCAAAACTTGCCCTTGGACAGCTGTTTCTGTCCCAAAATTAAGTGTGTAAGTCGGCCAAAATGAGGGAGTAATCTCAGCCACACATCCTTTGACTCAAGTTTTAAGAGAGTTAATCTAATGGTTAAAAATTTTCGCAGCACACAAGCCAGCTGTTTTGATCATGATGAGCACGAATTTGGGCCTTTCTAGATGCTAACTAAATGGTAAAAACTGATTAGGAAGCAATGGATTTGGTTAGAGTAATTTTAAAAATTATTTGGTCACATAATACCCAATTTCTTGCCCCTTATTAGAGAAAAATAGCTAAGGGCTTCCAAAATTCCATTTCCTTCCATTATAAATCCATATTTATTCCAAAAGTGTGATCTCTAAGTTTTGGGAATTTTTCAAGACCTCTAGATATTTATTTCACATTTTCTCTGAAATCAGGTCATTACCGATAGGAATTCGAAAGTAAATTCCTCATAAATTATTTCCTGCATTTCCAATGCTTGGAAACAATTTTATAAATTCATATATATTCCTAGGGAGTGTATCCATATTTTTCCTTTAATTTTTGGAGTCCTTGAGGTAATTAAAATAATTATATCACTTTAATTCCCCTTTATTTTTCCCTATTTTCCCAAAAATAATTATTTTTCTGGGAATTTTCACCAAAATTTATTTTGGGCCATTTTCACTCCCAAAACATCTTAGGTGACTCAAAAACCTCTAATTCCACCTTTTTCTATTTTTAGGGAATTTTTGAGAACTTTTCTCAAAATTACCGTTTTGCCCCTAGGGACCCGATATAGTCGGTTTCATCCTATTTTGGGTTTCCATGCTTTACTCATACCTTATGCTTGTCAATCATGTCTCATTTCTCACATTCCCATTACTAGGGTTTCAAATTTTGGGATTTTACAAGATTTAACCACCAAACTTCCTTCCCCACTCAATAAACATTTCGGCCAGCTCAAGAAAAAGGGGAGAACTAGAAATTCTAACCATGCAACTCAAGCAAATAAGGAAAAGAACAACTTAGAACCAAAAACTAACCTTAGATCTTAGTTGGATGATCAAAGTTGCTCCCTTTCTCTTGATTTCTCCATCAAGCTCTCTCTTTTTTCCCTCTCTTCTTGCCTTGGCCAAAATAATAACCAGATTTAGGGGGAGGAAGAGCTCATTAATGTGCACAAAATATCCCACCAACCAACATTAATGATTTTCCAAGTGTCATATGCCTACTTAATCTTAATCCTCTCTCTTAATTAACTTAAATCATAATATAATTAAATTCTAAAGTCAAGATCCTCTCTATTGGTGGCTTGACACTTGGAAAGCTTTAATTACCATCCAATAGAGGCTTGACAAGTGGCAACTTGTGGGCCAAGTAAAGTGCAAGACTCTAGTCTTCACTTTATCAGTGCAGTTTTACTCCGTGTTTAACTTCTTTTCTATAATTACAGTGCTCTGGCCTCTGTAATTATTTTTTATCAGATCCATAAATTATTCTCCTCATTTTTATCTTCTCAAATTTCCCTCTTTGTCTCAAATTTAATTTCCCAATAATTAAATAAAAGGGAAAACTAATTTCCTTCTCTTTATTGATTTTTCCACTTTTCAAAGGAATTGGAAAAAATCTTGGATACTTGAGGGTCTTCTTTTAATTCCACAATCTCTTATAATTCCTTGGGATATCATAGGAATTTTCTTAAAATTTTATGCTCCTTAAAAATATTTATTTGGAATTTTCCAAATAAAGGACCTTAAGCTAGCTTAAATCACCCTTAATTTCCTTTGTAATTTTTCTAAGGACAAATTGGTCATAAAACCAATTTTATAATCTCATATAATTCTCAAAGAACCTTGTCCTTATTTTTCCTTAATTTTCTAAGGCTTGAAAATATTTTTCCATAATTATTCTTGACCAATCTTCCTTGATTAGTCAAACTTTTCATAATTGGCTTGGAAAACTACAATAATTATTTTCCACCAAAATTCTTCTATTTCTCCTTGTCATATTTGACCCTTAATTATTTAAGAATATTTCTTATTCCTAATTACCATAGTACTGGATGTGACACTTATCGATCAGTTCTTTAATAATTTTGATTCTCTTATCATCTGACCTTTGATTTATGATTTTCACTTCTTATTAAAGTTCAAGAATCATCATTTATTCTGCTATTCTCTTCTCTGATAAAGAATACTCATTTCTCTACCAAGACATTTCCACAGGTTACGAAGCTCAATGGTTATATTATAGGCTCAACCTACTATGCCAGAACCATATTTGTTACGAACAATTGTTGCAACTGCCACCACATGCAAGCGATATCCTAATGGTTATAAGCTCTTATGTCTAACAGAAAATTGAAAGTCTCTAACTATAAATAGCGTGAATGAAGCAGCGAATATATCGAGCTACAACTGTCGAAATTAATCTCTGCATTCATTACTCTGTTTTTACTTTCTAAACTTCAGTGTTTATTCTATATACTCTTAAGAGAGAGTTTGTAAATCATTTATTACCTTCAACGTGTGACGCAAGAGTTTGGGACTTTTAAGGGGATTATAACCTTTTGGTAAGTAAGGGGGAGTGATTGGGAGTAAGCTCAATTACTGTGTTGAGGCATCAAGAACCCATTGAATCTTAGGATTTAGTGGAAAACTCAGAGGTGCTCTGAGAATTGGACGTAGGTCAAGTGGTTGAGACCAAACTAGTATAAATTCCTGCGTGTTCTACTTCCCCTTATCTTCGGTGAAACCTTTCTAAACTTGTTACCTTTGCATTATTCAGTTATTTATTTTATAAAGTCAATTTTTTTATATATCACCCAATTCACCCCTTTCTTAGGTGAAACTGCCACTAACATGTCTTTTACCACCAAATATTGCTCAGATAGCACCAATGATAGCATTACTCTGATCTGAGACAATCATTATTTGTACTAATCTAGTTTCTCCTTCACATTCTATGGAAACCAAGCCCATTCTCATTTGTTTCTCTACTAACAATAACATATGCTAAGGGAAACAATCTAGCTGATAATTAAGTTCCCTTATAAGGACCACTCAAATAACATCTATCTATATAAATAATAGGTTGGCAACCCTGTAGAAAGACTTTAATTGAGAATCCATATGTAACGAATAACCTCTCAAATCGGTTGCTATCTGAGCCTTCCCATCTTGCTATTGTATCTGGATTAGTTTTCATTAGTTTTTGACATATCTAAGGAATTATTTTATAAGAATCTTCTACTCGACCATGTAATTCTGTCAGTGCTCTCTTCCTAACCCTCTATGCTTGAGTGTAATTCAATTGCACACCATACTCTCTATATAAGTCCTTTCTAATTTCGTTACGACTCTTGTCAATATCACACCTCAAGTCATCAATCATAATTGAAGAAGCTAAATTTGACCTTCCCAAGTGAGAAATAAGCAAGTTGGCCTGTGCATGATGAATGTGTTCACTTCTATATGTTATAATGGTTAAAAAGTCAGTATCTTGATGTGCTCCCATCAAGTATGCACCCATATGCCATGGACAACCATCAACCTTGTACTTCACGATGATCTTTTGTTGATTATTCTTGATAAATTTATACAAAAACTTTTACGATATGTTGTACTTGTTTAATATTTCTCGGAGAGCGGTGGCATTTGGAAATATTTGTCCTTCCCTTATAACCAAGCTCTTCCATTTTGTGAAATTCATTTAAGGTGTAGGTGTTGGGATCATTTCAACCGCACAGCGAATTGATAGTGGCTCTCCAATCTCATGAAACTAGGTAGGTAGAGACATAGATAATCCATTCATACTTTCAAAAAATTGATCAATCCTATAGTAAATGACAAGTCAGGGTGCACACATTGACAACTTAACAGCAAGGCAATAACAAGTGACACAGCACAAAATGACAATAGAAAAAGCTTTTTCAAACTAAACTTACACATTGTGCCCCTCTATGGCATCATTCCTTGTTGCTTCTATTTGGTCTTTATTTCTATTCTCTTCTACATACACTTAACCACTTTCTTCATTGAACTTTATCAAATGCTCTACCCTATTATCATTTGCCAACTCTACATATCACACATAATTGAAAATTTCAAAATGAATGAGTTACTTTCTTTTCCAATAATTGATGATATCGTTTCCTTCAATTCTTCATAACTTGTCCCTTCTTTTATACTTATTGTTCTTACAGTACCTCCAGTATATCTCATATCATCTTCTCCATTATTTATAAACTTATCCCTTATATGAACAAAGCAAAATAGATGCTTCATAGATGTACTGTCCATCGTTAATGTGACATCTTCCTTTTAAACCATATAACCTTTCAAATAGAACCAATTGGAACCACTTATCATGACCTTAAGCTAGAAAAATTCAAAATTCAAAATTTATTAAATTTGGGTTACTATTCACGTAACTTTAAACCAAGGCCAAACTTTAAAAAATCATAACTAATTCTAAAAAAAATAAAAAATAAGATGGTTCTAAGTTCTGTTTAAAGCACTTAACATGATCTTTAGAGGAAAAATGCTTTCTGGTATCAGAGCTTTATCAATATTCCCAATTTATATGGCAAATTCTTAATTTTTCAGAATTTGTGCCTAATTTTGAATAGGCTTATATAACTTTTTGTACAAAACTCTATTTTTGATGAAATACCACTTGTTTTAAATTAAAGCTAAAAATATAATCTATAAATTTGTCAAGTTTCAGCCCAAAACTCATTCATTTAACTAAAATCACGTTGGCATGAAATTTAGGCATTATCAGGGTTAATTTATCCCTTTTTCATGATTTTTCTTGATTATTCTCTTTCCTTAACATCATATGGTTATTCCATTCACATATCCCATGTTTAAACACCATATTTCTAGTCAATTACAACCACCAAGATCAACAATACAAGTATACAAACTCCAAATGTAAATTATTACAAATTTATATAACAAAGTTCACATAAAATCATGAATAAAATAAGCATAGCCAATCCTCATTCCATCATAATCTCCTTTCCCTTCTCCTTTGATGTTCCAACTCCTAAATTGTTGATTAATTAAACATGTAAAGAGTGGGATTTCATAGAAATCTCAATAGCAAGAACCACAATAATCATGCTAAATATGCAATGTAAGAATGCCATATGTCTTTAACTAAATATCATGCATATTAACATGCTCTTATACCATGGAAAGGGAGTAAGTAAACATACCATTTGTAATATCCAAAAAATAATAATAATAATTGAAAAATAATATAATATAATATAATATAATAATATTTTATTATAATATTTATATATAAAAAAAAAGTCCAACTTTCCACCGATATTTCGGTGGAAAGTTGGGGGGGGACGGTGGGGGTTGGGGGTTAAGTTTGAAAATCCCCTCCCCCAATAAATGTGCGGGGGGTGTTAAATACACCCCCAGCAATTCATTTCCCCCCGCAGGCGCAAGAAGAAAAGAGAGAGAGAGAGTTGGAGTGTGCGTGAGAGAGAGGAGCATACCGGTAAAGGAGAGGGCAAGCTTTGAAGATATTTTAGGTACATAAAATTACTTCTTTTTATTAAACTTTCTTTATGAATATTTCCTGTATATTTTGAGCTTCCTATTTACATTATTACTGTAGTGATTGGAGAAAATTTTGAGACTTATTTATGGTATAAGTATTGAGTTTGACAAAAGATAACTATAGAAATTTAGAAGTAAATGAATTGTTAATTTTAATCGGTTTAGATTTCTCTATTTGTTAGTTTTAGTATTTAAATCAAATTATTTAGTTGAAAATCTGTTATTTATGGGATATATCATATTTTTACTGATTAAATTTAAGTTAAGTAATTTATTTAGGTTGTTTGACATATTGTTAAGATTTTAATTGGTTTAGTTTTATTTATTGGGTGACTGGAGGTTTTAAAATAATTATTGTAGCTAAAAAGTTTATTATTTGTGGAAATATATATATGTGGTAGTTATACCATTAAAGTTTTTGATCAAATTATTTATTTATAAATACTTGAAGTATTATTGAATTTTTGATAGTTTGATTTTGAGGTTTAAACTTAAAATGAGATTTTTAGAATTTAGAACATAATAATTTTATATTTAGAAATTGTGGAAAATCCTTTTTATTAAGGTAAATAATTTGGAGGTGGTAAATAAATAATTTGGGTTGTAAGAAATTTTAAGTTGTTTCTAAAATACTTAATAATTTTTGGGTTATGAGAGTTGCAGGAATTTAGAATAAAAATTTAATTAAATTAGAAATTTAAATAATATAGAGAAGTTTAATTAATTAATTAATTAGTTTATATTAATATGTGGTTATATTAATTGTGTAGATTAATTATTGGTTGAGCAAAGGATTGATCTTGTGGTAATCCTTAGTATTGCTTTGGTGAGAGGTAACCACTTTCCACTTGTTATATGTGCTAATATGTTGTTTGTGAGTATTTTGCTATTTTGGAATAATGATTTGTTATTTGAAACTCAAGCAGATAAATTATATCTTTTGAGCTATGAAAATTGTCTTGTGGAATTTTTGGAATTGTGATTGAGAAGTTTGGAAAAGATATATGATTTATATCTTATGGATTATACTGGGAAAAGATTGAGACATTTTTGTTATATTGTGAATGGTTGGTTGTTATTTGGATTTTCGATTGAGCGCTATCCTACCACGTGGTAAGGCCGCCATTGGTGCACATTGGTTGGCTTCTTCCTTCGTCCCTAAAGTAAGGGATAGACCTTTATGGCTTTTTATTCATCCCCCAAAGTGTGGGATAGGCTTATAATAAGGGATGGACCTTTGCGACTACTTAATCGTCCCCCAAAGTGTGGGATAGGCCTATAGGTCGGTTTGATCCCCTATAATGAGGGATAGACTTATGTGGCTTGTGTGTTAGCCCTCGTAACGAGGGTTTGGATGATTGAGATTATTTGAATATACATATTTGTATTTTCATTGATATATATATATTGAGATTTAATAATGATCCTACTTGACACCTCACGAGCACATGTTAGTATGTATGATGAGTTGGAAAGTTGGTTACTGAGGCATTTGTCTCACCCTGTGGTTTTTACTATCTTCAGGATAGTTCAGGTAGTGGTCCATCAGGGAAGGCTCCGGAGGCATAGTGTGCTGTTGTAGCTTGTATAGCCTCCCTGCTTTTGTTTTATTTGTTGACTGGTTATATATTGCCACATAGGGCCCATATACTCTAATGCTGTAAACTAATACTTTTAATTACTACTATCTGATATGGGAGGTCATTGGAAGGCCAGAGATATTTAAGACTTTGCGTATTACACTCATTTGATAGTGTTGACTTTTGACTAATGGGCTCTATGACTTATATTAAAATGTTTTATCAGTTCGTGTGTTTGAAGTGTAAGTTTGGTTTGGGCTAACAGTTGAATGATATTTCTGAACTTTGAAAGTCTAAGGCCCAAGTAAACGATTGATGTGGCTCGTAATATAAGTTTATTTCTTTTAACCATGAAAGCGATTTTAAAATTTTAAGGTTTCTTCTTTTTTATCATGGTTAATCGTTCGAATAGATTGAAAATTTTGATCTAAATGGGTTTTAAAAGAACGGTTGTCACACCATTCAACCACTCAACATTGTAGAAAGCTAAGGCACATTATGCATGGAGCTAATCACATTATCATCCATCTAGCCCTACCACATCATAGCATAGAAAAATCAAGCAACACATAACAAAACAAGTATAGCAAGTTAGCATTCAAATTGCAAGTTCATTGCTAGCTACCTTTTTATTGTTCAAAGCTTTTAGCCTCTTCCCTTTCTTCTTGCTCTTCTTTGTTTCCTTACTCAATGTCTATTAATTTATGCATAAATACATGCCATATTATCAATAATGTCACATAAAATACCATTAGATATCAAGATAACCCTATAACCCCCTTTTCTTTGACTTTTGACTTTAATTTTTCATCAAGTCTCAAATGCCATTTCTATGCAAAATTTCATGTGGAATTCAAACATCAACCTGGTTTGATCAAAATCAAACTCCTTGTTATTGCATTGAACTTGGTCAAATAGTATATATAATAGGGTTAGAAATTTAATTTTTGATTCTAATGGTTTGAAACACTTTCTCTTGGTATTTTTTCACACAAAAAACACATTCTAAACTCATTGGAATCATCAAATTAATGTGAAACAATCTCTAACCCATTAAACCAAGCTTAGATGAATTACCTCCATGATTAGGGAATTTGGAAAATCAATTAAAACATCAACCAAACAAGCTAATCCAAGCTCTTAATCATGATTTCTTTCCTTCCCTAATCATTCCTATTATTTTTGAAAATTGGAGAGCATGGTACCTCATGATTTTTGTCATCAAACTTTACTTTAAACAAGCTAAAGCCATAGTCAAATGGAAGCTCTTACATTCCTTGATTAATCCTTGATCTTTGCTTGATAATTTCTAGCTATTTTCTGCATATTATTGGCTCTCTAAGTTCAATTTTTCTCTCGGAAAACCTTCCCCCTTTAAAGTGCCAAAATAACTGAATTTTAAAAGGCTTGGGATGTGTATTTATAGACATAATTTTGGCCTCCCTCTTACTCCAAGTGTCCCTAAAAAATCTGAGTTTAAAAGCCATGTGTCCACCCTCTTATGCTATAGAAAATTGGAGCAAGCTAAATGTCCCATGTAATTATGTGTTTAGGATAAACCATGTGCTAATTTCCCATTATTTTATTCCTTAATCATATGGACCACTTGGGCCATGAAATTTCTGTACATTCCTGGCCCAATTTCTTACCTAATGGGCTAGAGAAAAAAGGAAGAAGTGTTACCTTTCAATTCCTAATATTTTTTCAATCCGATTTCGCCATATCGGCTAAAAATCCTGTCTAATTTCCAATAATATTTCTGGATCTCAAAAAATTTATTTCTACCTATCATAAATCTTCTTTTAATAGAGGAAGGTCCCCAAAACTTTTTTAGAATTTATTTCATCCTCTAACTACCTGTATTTAATTTTCTCTGAAATCGGGTTTTACCAATAAGATTTTGACAATAATTATTCTAAAATCCTTTCATTTTCAGAGCCTGGAAATAATTTTATAATCTTAAATAAACCTTCAAATAATTTTCTCATATTTTTCTAGAATTATTGAGGCCTCTGTATATTTAAAATAATTGTTTCTAACCGATTTTTCATTATTTTACTAGAAAAACCTTTGTTTATAGAAAATTTTGTAATAAATCATTTTTATGCTAATTCTACTTTTAGGGCCTCAGATATAGTTCCAAACTTTCTAATTTATTTTTCTATAATGTTTTGGAAATGTTTTGGAATTTTTATCCAATTTTCTTATTTTGCCTTTCCAAGATTGATAATTTCAAAAATATCAGTCTGGTCAGGGGTCAAATCTCAACTCAAGGGTTGTTCTGGCTCTAAATCTACTTGACTACTTGGTCCTTTGTCTAATTTATTATCGATACTCCTAGGGTTAAAATTAGTGGGATATGACAGTTATTGTAAACCTGCATCAACAATCATCCAATTATTATTAACAAATAAAGTAGTAGTATTGACAACTATCGTGGCATCGATTGAAAACTTTTGTAGCCTGTGTTAACAACACAATTTCTCATTTTATAAGAAAGATTTCTACCCACACCAACCTTCATCTTCTTTAGCCTTTCACACTAAACCATGCTAAAATAGAGCAAAGTCACCCACAATATAACCAAAAGCAGAGCACCCATCATTATCCTACTCACCCACAATGAGACCCCAACTTAAATCACCAACCCACACCAAACAAAAACACAACATTTTCATTGATTAACTTGTTCATATTAGACCAAAAGCAGAGCCCTTGTAATACCTAAAGGCAAAAATGATTTTTTGAATTCTCCTATCTAAACAATCTGTCAAGCAAAATGCTGGAGGAGAGGAGGAGAATAAAGTTTCAAACCTGAAAGTCTGGAGAGATTAAAATGAAAGCTCTTTGGAGTTCACTAATGCTAATTCGAGGGGTTCGCCGCGATGAACCTTGGCCGAGAGAACTTCTGCTAATGTAGTTTCTTTCGCCGCGATGAAGACAAAGTTGGCCGCGTTGAAACCTAGCAGAGGTGTCAATTCATCTTGTGTGCTGGACTTCCTTGATCTTCACTCTTGGCTCTTCTTGAGTGTCCTGAAATAAAAGTAATGGTCTGACGTATCGATTATCCCAAAAATTAATTAAATCCAATTAATGAACAAATATGACAATTTTACCCTCAAATAACACTAACTCAGAATAAAGACCCTCAATCTCAATTAAGCACAAATATCAGTAAAATGAGCCAAAAAGTGTAACAAAAATATGGAAAAAGTCATCAATTAGTATAAACAATTTGAGCTCAATCAAATTGATTTTTACTCAAAACCTCTTCTGATCTTGGAGGTTAAATCAAAACTTTTATCCAAGGATTGCACTATAGGGTGCAACCTCGGGTCGTCTCACTTAAACGAAGCCTTAGCGAAATGGACCTAAATTAGCTTAAATGTCATGCAATGCAAACTTGAATATAAATAGGGGGTTTTGGTTTTTTCAAAATCATTGAGTGAATTGAATGAAGGGTAAACAAAATATATGTATTTTTTTTTTTTAGATTTTAGGGAATAGGTGATGGATGCAGGTAGACAATAACCAAATGATGATGAAGTTCCTCTTGAAAGTGTGCTCTAGATGTCATAGTTCAAAATCAATTGATATGGGAGTAGAAATCACTAAGTTTTGAATTGATAAACCTCAAAATACTCTTTGAGTCCAGAATTTTGATAAATGAACTCCATTTCTCAAGATCCTATTAAGTGCTCTTAGTGTGTATAGAAAAATTGATTAATACAACAGGTCAAATACAATCAAAATCGTCTCAATATCAAGACACAACTGTGCAAGAGTAAAGAGAATCAAAAGATTACAACTGACATATATGAGACTTCACATATTTAAGCTCAAAGTTCTACAATAATCAATTCACTACACATATGAAAATCCAAGCTGATTACAACTATAATCAAGTAGTTCAACTACAAAATACAAATCCTAAACCTAGAAACTCAAATTCATAGCTGAACTAGGATTAAACTACTCCCCTTCTTAGCTCATTAAACTCCAGCCATTGCTACACCTTCAAGAGGAAGGAAAAACGCCTAGCCACTCATAGATATCTGAAGCATCTCAACTAAGAATGAATCTGAGCTTCCCATGGTGGAGGTTTGACAGTGAAAAATAGAAGAAATTAGGGTTAGATGAGAGAAAGATGAGAGAGAATGAAGATGGGGGCTGTGGTCTGAGTGAATGATGTCACTTACACAAAAATAGGATTTCTAAACCGGTAATGAGATGTATTGGGTCAGTTTATGAGAGTGGGTAGGTAAAATTTTCAAAAATGGTTTGGGTTTGGGTTGCTGATTCGAGGGGTTCGTCGCGGTGAACCTTGGCCGAGAGAACTTCTACTGATGTAGCTTCTTTCGCCGTAGCGAAGACAAAGTTGGCTGCGACGAAACCTGATAGAGGCATCAATTCGTCTTGTCTGCTGGACTTCCTTGATCTTCACTCTTGGCTCTTCTTGAGTGTCCTGAGGTATCGATTGTCCCAGAAATTCATTAAATCCAATTAATGAACAAATATGACAATTTTACCCTCAAATAACACAACTTAGAACAAAGATCCTCAATCTCAATTAAGCACAAATATCATTAAAATGAGCCAAAAAGTGTAACAAAAATATGGAAAAAGTCATCAATTAGTATAAACAATTTGAGCTTAATCAAATTCCCCCACACTTAGACCTTTGTACTCTTGGACAAAACTCAAAAAAATGATTCAAAAAGATACAAGTGCAATGAGAAATATTAACATGCTTAAATTCCCACAGAGATTGACAACGGTAAAGTAAAGACATGCTAAGAAAGTAAACACTATGGACGTTTAATCCAAAAGATTGAGCAAAAGAGATTTATCTCAGAGGTATGTGTTTAGCTCTCAACTCACTTGTTTTGGGATTATTTCACTCTAAGTCTGTTCAGTTCAATCTCTACTATAGACTTGTAATAATTCTACCTCTCCACCACAAGAACTACAAGTTGCAAATCAAGAGGACTTAAGGTTCGTAAATTTTAGTGATGGTCAAGTAAAATGAATGGGATAAAAGAGAAAGTGAAATTGAGTACAAGCATAACAATTATTCTATCCAAGCCATAAACATACACTTTCCTGAAGAAAAGAACTAATAATAAAAAAAATTTGAACTTTTAATTTAATTTTTTTTTATGTTTTGTGTTTTTTTTCCTTTTTTTCCTTTTTTTGTTTTTTTTGAATCAAATAGAACAAAAAATCTACAATTTATTTGGATGCATGTACTCAAAGTGTAGGTCCAAAGGGGTTGACAATGGTAATTTGGGCTTGTGTTTGGGTAATAGGGGTTTGGAATCGAATGCCTCCATCATGTCCACAACATGTTGATTCACCAGGCTTCAATTAAGAATTAAAACAAGTTCTAGAGAAATATGAAACTAAACAGAATCACACAATTTAACAAATGAAGGCCTAAATATCCTTCCAACAAGGCGAGTATCTCAATTAATCAATCTCAAGGTTTAAAAGCGCATAATCTTATTTTCAAAGCATACCCTCATTTACTCCTTGTCAAAATAGTGGGTAAAGACTAGTCTAAGTTCAGCCATCATTTAAAAGTATTGGGTAGTTTTCTAAAAACACAAGTATAATTTTGATTTTTTCAATAATTTTAAAAATGCAGGAGTATTAAGAATCTAAGCCAGGAGGATTTCTGAAGAAAGAAAATTGAAACTGCAAAGAAATTTTTTTTTTTTTACTTTGTGCAGTGAATGAAGGGGTTTATCGCGGTGAACCTTAACCGAAAAGGAAAAACTGGTAGTAGACCTGCTTCGCCACGACAAAACATAAGTTAGCTGCGGTGAAGTATGGCCGAGAAGTGAAAATAATTGAGAAAGAAGCACTTCGCCGTGGCAAAAGAAGGTTGACAGAGAGATAAAATGCAATGCAATTTTCAAACTTTCTCGAAAGTTAACTTCAATGACTTCAAAAATGCCACAGTTAATCAGTTATAAAACACCTAAGGGATCAAAATATATGCATAGTGAAGCACTTGCTTAAATAAAAAATAGAGATCCCTCCCCCACACTTAAACACAACATTGTCCTCAATGTTTAAACCGGTACATGCAAACCAATCAACAAGTGAACCGGAAGTTGTGAAGTCCAATTTTAAATCGAAGCACAACACATCAAATTCACAAAGAGGAGGAAGAAGGGTGACAGGTTTGCAGGCAAAACAAAAAGGATAAGTGAAAACAGTAGAGGGGAGCAATGCAAGCATAAAGATAACAGCAAAAATAAAGAGGCCATTAGTAGCCAAATAGTTAAATCAGCATCCAATCTATCACAGTAATGAAAATACCAAAAAGCTTAACAATCTAGCAAAACCGACACAAAACAGACATAAAGAACAAGAAACAAAACACACAAAGAAAAAATACCAAAAAGCTTAACAATCTAGCAAAACCGACACAAAACAGACATAAAGAACAAGAAACAAAACACACAAAGAAAGAACTACTGCTGCATCCCACTATCATCCGCCCTAGACCCAGATGGTCCTGCACAAGAAGTACCTGCTCCATATGTCTCGGCTCCGCTTTGAGGGTCATCCTCTTTGAGAGGTAGGAGGAAGTTCAACTGTTCAGCAATCAAAGCATCCACACGATGGCCGTAGTGCTGGTCTCTATCATACAGAGTGTCGCGGTCCTTCTGCCTCTTCATCTCTTGAAAGATTGTGACCCGCAACTGGTGGACTTGCTATGCCAGCTCATCGATATCATTAGCCAGGGTGTCTAAGGTGACAGGTTCAGGAGCTTCTGGATCTTCCTGGCCTTATTGGCCTTCTTGGGCTTCTGGAGCTTGTGCACCAGTTGCATGGGCTGCTCCCACATCATAAACAGGTTGGATGGGTGGAGGTAGTCCAATGACAGGCTACTTAAGGTGGTCATATCGAAACAAGGGGCTGGCTCAAAGTAGCTGTCATTGTTATACTCAGGGACATTGGCAGTGCGGAAAAAGTCAGTGACGAGGTGAGGGAAGATAATGCTGTTGGTGAGTTTGGGGGGTTGATGGCATCATAGAGAGCTAAGTAAATGGTGTCAGCTACATCAAATGAGCGGCCAATCATGAGAAGATAGATGTATAGGGCTTGGTGCTTAGGAACGTTGGCTAGGTGGGTGGTAGGGACTAAGTTGTTGTAGACAAAATGCAGTCAAGGACGAGCCTTAGGTCAGAACTCGGATCGCTTAAGGTATTGCTCTGTAGTGCAGGGGTGATGCCAAGTGGCACCCTCATGACACAGGGTTTGGAGGACATCATCAAAAGGGTAGTTATCGCGGTAAGTAGAATAACCAGAATGGCGATAAGGAGGTTTTTTGTGGAAGTGGATGTTTTCAGTGGTAAAAGAATGGTGGACACAGACATTACGAAAATCAATGATCATAGAACCATAGAATCAGGCATAGGTGTAAAAATGGCGAACAAAAGCGTCATTGCCCATAGAACGCTCCTGGACTAAACCGGTCAATTGGGATGCACGGAGCTAGCAAATAAAAGGGTGATCTGGGGGTCTAAGGGAAAAGGTCGCTCCTTGATGAGAGGTCTCTTATCAATTTTGTCATATAACTCCTCAAAAGTATACTCATCCCCAGAATCAGATTCAAACACAAGCACAGGGTTCTTAGTACGAGGCATACTCTGAACAGGACAAACAAAACAACTAAACAAAGACCAACCAGCAAGAACTAAACTACCCCAGAACAACCAAAATTAACAACTCAGGCAATAGCAATTGGCTATGTAATGATTCATAGGTTTTTAATTTACTAAAACTTTCAAAATTGAGTAAGGAAATTACTGGAAAAAAAAATGCACAATGAATCGTTAGATAGCCTAAGAGCTACGTAACTGAAAATGGACAGCAAAAATAAATAACCTAACTAAACACCCAACCCAAGTAACTAAACAAACAAGAGTAAACAGAAAAAGAAAGAAGGAAGAAAAACTAAAAGAGGAAAAAGAAAAGAACTTACATAGAAGAGGAAGTATGAACTGAAAATGAGGAGGAAACAGGGATGAAAGAACCGAGAAGAGGACGCAGGTAGCAGGGCGGATAGAGGAGATGAAGGAACCAAACACAAGAGAGAAAGGAAAAGAAGGTAGGCGAGGAGAGGGAATGGTGGGAGTCGCCGGTTGGAGGATACTGAGGGGGGAACGTTTCTGCGAAAATGGTAACTGAAGGGTATGGAATTGAGGGAGATGGGGGTTAAATGTTGAGAGGAGGTGAAAAGACTAAAATGGAGTTAAGAGAATTGAATGGGTAGGTAGTTACAAAGGGCAAAAAGGTAAATTGACACTGAAAAATCAGATTTAAGTAAAACACACAGTGCAGAAACTGAGATTTCACCGCAGCAAAACCTACGCGAAACGAGGAAAAAGGGTGAGAAAAGGAGCTTCGCCAGGGTGAAAGTATCCCAAGAGCAAAACACAAAACTGGGTGAGCTTCGTCGCAGCGAAAGTTCACCGAGAGCTACAAACAAAAACGGGGTAACTTCGCCGTGGCGAAAGTTGCTAGAGATGCCCAAAAAAATAACAAAAACAACCAAGCAGCAGAGGAACACAACATAAAAACAGGGGGTAGTTAGATACTTCAGAAACTTTTTAGGTATACAAAATGAGATCATAGGATTCCCCGATCATGCATGAACTTTGTTTTCTAGTGAACTGGGCCTTATACAACAATACTCAGTCACCCTCTTTAAAGTGTTTTCATAGGATTCCCCAATCATGCATGAACTTTGTTTTCTCTTGTAGAGTCTAGAGTTTTCATAAGCTTCAAGTCTAAGCTCCTCCAGCTCTTGTAGTTGCAACTTCCTTTCTTTTCTGGCAGAGTCTATATTCACGTTACATTGCTTAACTGCCCAATAAGCCTTGTGGTCAAGCTCCACTGGTAAATGACAAGCTTTCCCAAAAACCAACCGGTAAGGGGACATGCCAATAGGTGATGTGTATGCTGTCTAGTAAGCTCATAATGCTTCTTCCAAACGTAAACTCCAGTCTTTCTTGGAAGGCCTCACCATCTTCTCTAGTTTGTGCTTCACCTCTCTATTGGAAATTTTAGCTTGACCATTGGTTTGGGGATGGTAGGCAGTGGAGACTTTATGAATGACACCAAATTTTGAAAATAGATTATCTACAATCCTATTACAAAAATGTGTACCCCTATCACTCACTACAACTTTAGAGATCCCATACCTACAAAAAATGTTTGATTTAAGAAATTTCAAAATAGCTTGGGCATCATCTTTTCTAGAAGGTATTGCTTCTATCCATTTGGACACATAATCTACAGCTAACAAAATGTATACAAAACCAAAGGATGAAGGAAAGGGTCCCATAAAATCAATACCCCAAACATCAAAGATTTCGCAAAACAATAAAGGCTGTTGAGGCATCTCATGCCTTTTTCCTAACCCTCCAAAACGTTCACATTTCTCACAGGACCGACAAAATGCAAAAGAGTCTTTAAAAAGAGTTGGCTAATAAAATCCCGAATCTAAGATTTTCCTAGGTGTTCTCCTTGCACTAAGATGACTCCCACAAACCATAGATGGCAAGCTAAAATGATGGGGTCGAAATCTTCATTTGGCACACACTTCCTAATAACCTGATCACTACACATTCTCCACAAATGTGGTGCATCCCATATATAGTGTCGGGACTCGCTTCGAAGCTTTTGTGCCTGAAATCTAGACATAAAAGGAGGGGTGAGTCCAAACATGGGATAATTGACAATATCAGCATAGCAAGGTTCTTTAACAACCACACCATATAAAGTGGAATCAGGAAAAGAATCACAAGTGAGTTCAGAAGAGTCTACTCCCCTTGTGTCCTCTGGTAGCCTACTTAGGTGATCAGCTACTTGATTCACTACCCCGGCTTGATCTTTTATCTCAATATCGAACTCTTGTAAAAGCAAAGCCCACCTTATCCATCTTGGCTTGGATTGTGGCTTCTTGAATAGATAGCAGACAGCCGCATGATCTGTAAACACAACCACTCGAGAATTGATTAGATATTGCCTAAACTTATCTAAGGTAAACACAATAGCAAACATCTCCTTCTCAGTAGTGGTGTAGTTGACTTGAGCTGGATCAAGTGTTTTAGATGCATAGGCTATGACTCTTGATTGCTTCTCCTCCCTCTGACCAAGTATGGCACCTACTGCAAAATTAGAAGCATCACATGATAGCTTAAAGTGTAAATCCCAGTTAGGGGCAGTTAAGCTTCGAGGTGAAACAAGCATAGATTTAAGACTATCAAAAGCATGTCTACAATTATCATCAAAGTTAAATTCCAAATCTTTTTTCAACAAAGTAGAAAGGGGTAGGGCAACTTTACTAAAATCTTTAATAAATAGCCGGTAAAACCCCGCATGCCCTAAGAAGGATCTCAAATCTTTAAGACAGGTGGGATAAGGAAGTGAGGATATAAATTCAATCTTAGCCTTATCAACCTTAATCCCTTTTTGGGAGATTAGGTGCCCTAAAACTATCCCACTATCCACTATAAAATGACATTTCTCAAAATTTAAGGCCAACTTCTTATCTGTGCACCTCTCAAGAGCCTGTTTTAGGCTATTCAGACACTGATCAAAGCTCTCCCCATAGATTGTGAAGTCATCCATGAAGACTTCCATGTTTTCCTCAAGAAGGTCACTGAAAATCGCCATCATACACCTTTGAAAGGTTCTTGGAGTGTTACATAACCCAAATGGCATCCTTCAATAAGCGTAGGTACCGAAAGGGCATGTAAAAGTGGTTTTGTCCTGATCCTCAGGGACTATAGGAACCTGAAAATAAACTGAAAACCCATCTAGAAAATAATAATGTGACTTGCCAGCATGCCTCTCTTATATTTGATCTATGAAAGGAATAGGAAAATAATCTTTTCGTGTGGCATCATTAAGTTTTCTATAGTCTATGCACACACGCCATGAATTTTGCACCCTTGTAAGGATAAGCTCATCCCATTCATTCTTAACCACTATCACCCCACTCTTTTTGGGTACTACATGTATTGGACTGACCCATTCACTATCAGAAATAGGATAGATAATCCCTGCACTTAAGAGCTTAGTAATCTCCTTTTTAACTACATCAAGTATAAGAGGGTTCAATCGCCTTTGGGGCTGCCTTACTATTTTTGATCACTCACTAAGGAGAATCCTGTGTGTGTAAATAGCTGGACTAATTCTAGGAATATCAGCTACATTCCACCCTATTGCCCTCCTATGCTCCCTTAAAACATATAAGAGTCTCTCTTCCTCACTCCCAGACAGCGGGTTAGCAATAATAACAGGTAATTGTTCATTAGACTCAAGGAAAGCATATTTTAGAGTAGGGGCAAGGGTTCCAAATCAATCGTAGGTGGTTTCACAACAGAAGGGATCAATTTATGAAGTTTAAGAGAGAACAAATTATTCCCCTTTCCTTCAACCAATGATAGCTCTGGTTGAATTTGATCAGTTTTGCAGTTTCCTTCCTCTCCAAATGTTGAACTAACTTCAAGTTGATCTACAGCAGCAACTGCCTTGGAGGGATTCTTTTCCATATCATCATTTTCCATTTCAGCATCAGCTTCCACGATGTTAGGACAACCTGAAGCATGAATAGAAAACCTTTCCCCAAGGGAATTATCATTGATAATAGAGGAAGCATAAATTGAATTTACATTGGTAGATGACATAAAAAATGTATGCGGGATGCAAAGCATGCAATTAACCATAGTACAGTCAAGACATGTCATGTTACCACCACATGAACAAGTAGAAAGAGATGAAAAAGAAGAAAAAGATTCATCTTCATCATTAGAGTCAGTAAAGTAAAGGTCAGAATAAAAAGAATCATGTTGTAATTCAATTTCAGAGCAAGCATCCTTAACAGCAATGTCTATCATGTTAACACCCAAAAGTGAATAGTCCTCATAAGGATGTTTCATTGCTTCGTACATGTTAAAAAAAACTTTATTATCACCTACTTCCATTGTAATTAGTCCCCTCTTTCTTGCTAATCATGGTATCAGTAGTCCTTAAGAAAGGTCAACCTAGGTTTAGTGTGGTGTCATTTACAAGCTCAGAAGACATGTCAAGCACATAGAAATCAGCAGGAAAAACCAAATCCTTAACTTGAACCAAAATATCCTCAATAATGCCCTCAGGATACCTAATAGTCTATTAGCTAGTTAGAGTACAACAGTAGTAGACTTAAGAGTCTTGACTCCTATTGAAGTGTAAACAGACTTAGCATGACATTAATAGCCGCTCCTAGATCAAGCAGGGCTCCCCCTATAGTGACTTTTCCTATAGTGCAAGGGATAGTGAAAGATCCAGGGTCTTACCATTTTATTGGAATTTGGGGTTTAAACAAGGCAGACACATTGGAGGGCAATTGGACTCTTTCATTAGGCTTAAACCTCCTCTTTTGTGTACACAACTCTTTGAGAACTTTTGCATATTTAGGAATCTTTTTAATCAGGTCAAGCAAGGGAATATTGACTTCTACCTTCTTAAAAGTTTCACGCAATTCATGATCTTGCCTTTCATTGCCCATTTTTACATTTTTCAAGAATGAGGAAAAGGTAGTTCATTGATGTTTACCTCCTTACATTCCTTGCTCAAGGCTCTATGTTTGCTTGGTTCAAATTCCTTTGCATTCTCCTTGCCATCATTCTTAGTAGTGGACTCCTTTCGCCACAATTTCATCTCCTTGGAGCTTTTTGACTTCTTGACCTCTTAGGAAGGTGGTGGCAGATCATCACAAATGATCTCCTCATCAACAATTTCATCCTCCTCTTCATTAAACTTCACTTGCCTTCCACTTCGAAGAGTGATAGCATTTAAACCCTTAGGGTTTATAACAGTGTTAGAGGGGATAGTGTCACTGCTTCTAGCTTGTTGCTCACTCATGTTATTAGACAGCTAAGTTACATAGGAGTTGATGTTCTCAGCCTTTGTCTCCCAATGCTCCATTCTTTTCTCTAAAGCACTGAATCTAGCATCATTTTTAGAGGAGTCTTGTTGAATCAATAAAGCCAGAGAGTTGAACTGATTTGCATTAGAAGTCCTTTCTTCTTTCATTAAGGCCATCATGTTATGCAAGAGTTGATTTGTGTCTTCTTTAGGTGGATAAGTCAAGGCCTGAGGTTGGTTTTGGAACTGATTTGAGGATGAACCAGCTCCTCCACTCTTTTAAAATCTGTTGGGAGGTTTACTCTCTTTATTTCTCCAGCCAAGTTGAGGGTTCACTTTCCACCCCTCATTATAAGTGTTGGAGTAAGGGTCCCACTTCTGATTTGGACGACCCTGGAAAACCGTAGATACCTCTTCATATCGACCAGGACAGACACTAGAAATATGCATAACCAAGCTACAAATCCCACAACTAGGGGTAGTGATATCCATAGGGGATGCTGGTCTATGCACATTCATATTCTTCAACTCTGCAGTGATAAGGGACATTTGAGAAGTCATTTTGCTTTCTAGAGAATCAACCTTTGATTCCAAGGTATCTATCTTTCTGTTGTGAACTGTTGAAGCTCAACTCATGGACTGTTCGGGTATCTCTTGTACTAAATTGTTGATGATTCAGGGCCATTTTCTTGATCAAATCCCAAGCCTCTTCTGCAGTAGAGTCTACCAAAGACCCTCCTGATGCAGCATCTAACATTCCCTTCTCTTGGTTCTTTAACCCATCATAAAAATACTGCACCAATTGTTCATCTGGAATTTGATAATATGGGCACCTTGAGAGCAGGTCTTGGAATCTATTCCAATAGTCGTAAAGAGACTCGTCATAGTCTTGCTTAGCTGGGTAGATCTCCTTTCTCATTGATGAAGTCCGAAAAGCCGAAAAGTATTTCTCCAAGAATGTTTTCCTTAAGTTCCCCCAACTGTGATATGCATTAGCCACATGCCTTGGAAGGCTCATGTATTACTCTCGAGCTTTACCCTCCAATGATAAATCGAAAACCTTCCACAGCACTTAATCCAGCGATGCTCCCAGAGGCTTCATGCTCTGACAAACCATAGAAAGGGACTGTAAATGTAGATAAGGATCTTCTCCTGTTAAGCCATGGAATTTTGGAAGTAAGTTAATCAATAAACCTTTAATTTCAAAATTAACTTCAAAATTAGGGCACGCAGCAGTAAATGGGTCAAAATTGACATCAGATGTGGTGGCTTCCCTAATTGTTCTTCTTCTAGGGTTCCCATTCTTTTCTCCCACTCTCTCTTGTTCTCCATTCCCTCCATTGCCTCCATTCCTCACTTGGTTAGCATTGGGGTTAGGATTAGGTGGGGTAGGTGGTAAATCAGCCATGATCTCCTCTTCAATAAGTTCACTCTCACTACTAGATAGGCTAGATTCCACAGAGATGTTTTTCTTTTTCGACCACTAATTCACTTGTCCCCTCAACTCTTTTCTCTCTTCATATCTGTCAGAGTCTTCTCTCAATCTCAGGGTTAAAGGGTACACGCTTGGTTTTTCGTGGCATACAAGAATAAAGTCACAGAGAAAAAGCAGACAAAAAATGACTTGCAGCACACAAAGTTAGATAAAAGTATGAATTATGATGGATGCAAGTGTATGCATGAGTATGAGTGTGTATGCACAGAAGGAGAAGTAAAAAGTTCAATTTTGATGCTATGCAAAATGAAATCCTCTACTATGAACAAAAATGCACCTAAGCTACCTAAAATGCAAGCTAAAAAGGCTCAAAACCTCAATTGATAGATAAATGATACAAGCTAACCTAAAGAACCAATTTCTTGGCTCCCCAACAACGGTGCCATTTAATATTTACTCAAAACCTGTTCTAGACCTTGGAGGTTAAATCAAAACTTTTATCCAAGGATTGCACTATAGGGTGCAACCTCAGTTGTCTCACTTAAACAGAGCCCTAGCGAAATGGACCTAAATTAGCTTAAATGTCATGCAATGCAAACTTGAATATAAACAAGGGGGTTTTGGTTTTTTTCAAAATCATTGAGTGAATTGAATGAAGGGTAAACAAATATATGTATATATATATTTTTGGATTTTAGGGAATAAGTAATGGATGCAGGTAGACAATAACCAAATGATGATGAAGTTCCTCTTGAAAGTGTACTCAGGATGTCATAGTTCAAAATCATTTGATATAGGAGGAAAAATCACTAAGTTTCAAATTGATAAACCTCAAAGTACTCTTTGAGTCCAGAATTTTGATAAATGAACTCCATTTCTCAAGATCCTATTAAGTACTCTTAGTGTGTATAGAAAAATTGATTAATTCAACAGGTCAAATGCAATCAAAATCGTCTCAATATCAAAACACAACCGTGCAAGAGTAAAGAAAATCAAAAAGATTACAACTGACATATATGAGACTTCACATATTTAATCTCAAAGTTCTACAATAATCAATTCACTTCACATATGAAAATCCAAGCTGATTACAACTATAATCAAGTAGTTCAACTACAAAATACAAATCCTAAACCTAGAAACTCATAAATTCATAGCTGAACTAGGATTAAACTACTCCCCTTCTTAGCTCATTGAACTCCAGCCATTGATACACCTTCAAGAGGAAGGAAAAACGCCTAGCCACTCATAGAAATCTCAATCACCTTAACTAAGAATGAATCTGAGCTTCCCATGGTGGAGGTTTGACAGTGAAAAATGGAAGAAATTAGTGTTAGATGAGAGAAAGATGAGAGAGAACAAAGATAGGGGCTGTGGTCTGAGTGAATGGTGTCACTTAAACGAAAATAGGGTTTCTAAACCGGTAATGAGGTGTATTGGGTCGGTTTATAAGAGTAGGTAGGTAAAATTTCTGAAAATGGTTTAGGTCTAGTTGCTGATTTGAGGGGTTTGTCGTGGCGAACCTTGGCCAAAAGAACTTCTGCTAATGTAGTTTCTTTCGCTGCGGCAAAACTTGGGAGAGGCGTCAATTCGTCTTGTGTGCTGGACTTCCTTGATCTTCACTCTTGGCTCTTCTTCTTGAGTGTCCTGAAATAAAAAGTAATGGTCTAAGGTATCGATTATCCCAGAAATTAATTAAATCCAATTAATGAACAAATATGACAATTTCACCCTCAAATAAGACTAACTCAGAACAAAGACCCTCAATCTCAATTAAGCACAAATATCATTAAAATGAGCCAAAAAGTGTAACAAAATATGGAAAAAGTCATCAATTAGTATAAAAGTTTGAGCTCAATCAAATATCATTAAATGAAAGGAAAGGAAAGGATGTTGCAACTGCAATAGTTGGAGGAGCCTAAACTTGAAGCTTATGAAAACTCCAGACTCTACAAGGAGAAAACAAAGTTCGTGTATGATCAGGGAATCCTACGAAAACACTTTAAAGAGGGTGACCGAGTATTGTTGTATAAGGCCCGATTTACTTTTAAGCAAGGAAAATTCAACACCAGATGGGACAGGCCCTGCACGGTCACAAGAGTGCACAACTTTGGCATGGTTGAGCTTTTGCACGAGGAGACTGGAGCTAGACTAAAAGTCAATGGCCATCTATTGAAGCTCTACCATGAGAATCAAAAGCCTCCTTAATTCTCAGGTTATTTCTTTCCTTCACTCAGTTACTTACCTTTGCCTTATTATTGCTCGTGATATGTTCCGTGCTTTGGTATGCTAATTAAGTATTGGGAAGAAACCATCTCAGTAGTATAGTTTTAGTGTAGTTAGTTATTTGCTTATCTAATAAGATTCCCTTCTTGATTTTGAATATCTGCCTTTTCTCGTTGTGTGCTTAATTGCTATAGTGCAGCAAATTGTTGCATTATCTGTCTTTGATTGATAGAGAAAGTTTGCTACTTAATTTTGTGTGTTATACTGCCTTATCTTGTGTTTATTGAGCACCTGTTGATCTCATTTTGTATACCTAAAAATTTTTTGAAGTATCCAACTGCCCCCTGTGTTTTTATGTTGTGTTCCTTTGTTGCTTGGTTGTTTCAGTTATTTTCTTAGCTATCTCTGGCTACTTTCGCCGCGGCTAACTCCTGCCTTCACCGTGGTGAAGTTGCCCAGTTTTTGTTTGTAGCTCTCGGTGAACTTTCGCCATGGCGAAGCTTGCCCAGTTCTGTGTTTTGCTCTCGGGATACTTTCGCTGCGGCGAAGCTCCTTTTCTCACCCTTTTTCCTCGTTTTGGGTAGGTTTCACTACGGTGAACCATACCTTCGTCGTAGCAAAATCCCGATTTATGCGCTGTACATTTTATTTAAATCTGATTTTTCAATGTCAATTTACCTCTTTGCCCTTTATAACTGCCTACCCATTCAATTCTCTTAACTCCATTTTAGTCTTTTCACCTCCTCTCAACATTTAACCCCCGTCTCCCTCAATTCCATACCCTTCGGTTACCATTTTTGCAGAAACGCTCCCCCCTCCCCTAGCATCCTCCAACCGGCGGCTCCCACCATTCCCTCTCCTCACCTACCTTCTTTTCCTTCCTCTCTTGTGTTCGGTTCCTTCATCTCCTCTATCCGCCCTGCTGCCTGCATCCTCTTCTCGGTTCTTTCATCCCTGTGGTGCTCCTCATTTTTGGCTCATACTCCCTCTTCTATGTAAGTTCTTTTCTTTTTCCTCTTTTAGTTTTTCTTCCTTCTTTCTTTTTCTGTTTACTCTTGCTCGTTTAGTTACTTGGGTTAGGTGTTTAGTTGGGTTATTTATTTTTGCTATCCATTTTCAATTACGTAGCTCTTAGGCTATCTAATGATTCATTGTGGATTTTGTTTTTCAATAATTTCCTTACTCAATTTTGAAAGTTTTTAGTAAATTAAAAACCTATGAATCATTACATAGCCAATTGCTATTGCCTGAGTTGTTAATTTTGGTTGTTCTGGGGTAGTTTAGTTCTTGTTGGTTGGTCTTTGTTTAGTTGTTTTATTTGTTGTGTTCAGAGTATGCCTCGTACTAAGAACCTTGCGTCTGTGTCTGAATGTGATTATGGGGATGAGTATACTTTTGAGGAGTTATATGACAAAATTGATCAGAGACCTCTCATCAAGGAGGGACCTTTTCCCTTAGACCCCCCAGATCACCCTTTTGTCCTCCAACTCCGTGCATCCCAATTCACTGGTTTGGTCCAGGAGCGTTCTATGGGCAATGACGCTTTTGTTCGCCATTTTTACACCTACGCCCAATTCCATGGTTCCATGATCATTGATTTTCATAATGTCTGTGTCCACTATTCTTTTACCGCTGAAAACATTCGCTTCCATTACCGCCTACCTCCTTGTTGCCATTCTAGTTATTCTGCTTATCGCAATAACTACCCTTTTGATGATATCCTCCAAACCCTGTGTTATGAGGGTGCCACTTGGCATCGCCCCCACACTACAGAGCAATACCTTAAGCGATCTGAGTTCTGACCTGAGGCTCGTCCTTGGCTGCATTTTATCTGTAACAACCTAGTCCCTACCACCCACCTAACCAACGTTCCTAAGTGCCAAGCCCTATACATCTATCTTCTCATGACTAGCTGCTCATTTGATGTAGCTGACACCATTTAATCAGCTCTTTATGATGCCATCAACACCCCCAAACTCACCAACAGCATCATCTTTCCTCACCTTGTCACTGACCTTTTATGCGCTACTAATGTCCCTAAGTACAACAATGACAGCTACTTTGAGCCAGCCCCCTTGTTTCGATATGACCGCCTTAAGCAGCCTGTCATTGGACCACCTCTACCCATCCAACCTGTTTATGATGTGGGAGCAGCCCATACAGCTGGTGCACAAGCTCCAGAAGCCTAAGAAGGCCAACAAGGCCAGGAAGATCTAGAAGCTCCTGAACCTGTCACCTTGGACACCCTGGCTGATGATATCGATGAGTTGGCAGAGCATGTCCACCAATTACAAGTCACAATCCTTCGAGAGATGAAGAGGCAGAAGGACCGCGATGCTCTGTATGATAGACATCGCCACTACTGCCATTGTGTGGATGCTTTGATTGCTAAACGGTTGAACTTCCTCCTACCTCTCGAAGAGAATGACCCTCAGAGCGGAGTCGGGACATCTGGAGCAGGCACTTTTGGTGCAGGACCATCTGGGTTTATGGCAGATGATAGTGGGATGCAGTAGTAGTTCTTTCTTTGTGTGTTTTGTTTCTTGTTCTTTATGTCTATTTTGTGTCGGTTTTGTTGGATACTTGTTAAGCTTTTTGGTATTTTCATTACTGTGATAGATTGGATGCTAATTTAGCTGTTTGGCTACTGATGGCATTTTTATTTTTGCTGTTATCTTTATGCCTGCATTGCTCCCCTCCACTGTTTTCACTTATCCTTTTTGTTTTGCCTGCAAACATGTCACCCTTCTTCCTTCTCTTTATGAATTCGATGTGTTGTGCTTTGATTTAAAATTGGACTTCACAACTTCCGGTTCACTTGTTGATTGGTTTACATGTACTGGTTTAAACATTGAGGACAATGTTTTGTTTAAGTGTGGGGGAGGGATCTCTATTTTTGATTTAAGCAAGTGTTTTATTATGCATATATTTTGATCCCTTAGGTGTTTTAGAATTGATTAACTGTGGCATTTCTGAAGTCATTGAAGTTAACTTTCGGGGAAATTTGAAAATTGCATTGCATTTTGTCTCTCTATCAACCTTTGCCACGTAAAACTCCTTCTTTCGCAGTGGCGAAGTGCTTCTTTCTCAATTATTTTCACTTCTTGGACATACTTCGCCACGGCCAACTTATGTTTCACCGCGGCGAAGCAGGTCTGCTACCAGTTTTTCCTTCTCGATTAAGGTTCGCCACGGCAAACCCCTTCATTCGTCATGGCAAAGTAAAAAAAAAAATTTTTGCTTTGCAGTTTCATTTTTCTTTCTTCGAAAATCCTCCTAGCTTAGATTCTTAATACTCTTGCATTTTTAAATTTATTGAAAAAATCAAAATTATACTTGTGTTTTTAGAAAACTACCCATACTTTTAAATAATGGTTGAACTTAGACTAGTCTTTCCCCACTGTTTTGACAAGGAGTAAATGAGGGTATGCTTTGAAAATAGGATTATGCGCTTTTAAACCTTGAGATTGATTAATTGAGATACTCGCCTTGTTGGAGGGATATTTGGGCCTTAATTTGTTAAATTGTGTGAATCCGTTTAGTTTCATATTTATCTAGAACTTGTTTTAATTCTTAATCAAAGCCTGGTGAATCAACATGTTGTGGACATGACGGAGGCATTCGATTCCAAACCCCTATTACCCAAACACAAGCCCAAACACCTTACCATTGTCAATCCCTTTGGACCTGCACTTTGAGTACATGCATGCAAATAAATTGTAGATTTTATGTTCTGTTTGATTCAAAAAAAACAAAAAAAAACAAAAAAAACAAAAAAAAACAAAAAAAAAACCAAATTTTTGTTATTATTAGCTCCTTTCTTCAGGAAAGTTTATATTTATAGCATGGGTAGAATAATTGTTATGCTTGTACTCAATTTCACTTTCTCTTTTATCCCATCCATTTCACTTGACCATCACTAAAATTTACAAACCTTAAGTCCTCTTGATTTGCAACTTGTGGTTCTTGTGGTGGAGAGGTAGAATTATTACAAGCCCATGGTAGAGATTGAACTGAACAGACTTAGAGTGAAATAATCCCAAAACAAGTGAGTTGAGAGCTAAATGTCACATCCAGTATTATGATAATTGGAGACAAGAAATATTCTCAAATTATTGAGGATTAAAAGTAATAAGGAAAAGTCAAAGAATTTTGGTGGAAAATAATTACAGTAATTTTCCAAACCAATTATAGGAAATTGACTAATTAAAGAAAATTGGTCAAATGTAAATAAGTAAAAATATTTTTGAGCCATGGAAAATTAAGGAAAAATAGGGATAATATCCTTTGAGAGTTATATGAAATTATAAAGTTGGTTTTATGACCAAATTACCCTTAGAGAAATTATAGGAGAATTTAAGGGTGATTTAGGCTAATTGAGGGATTTTGTTTGGAAAATTCCAAATAAATATTTTAAGAGGAATAAAATTCCAAGAAAATTCCTATGAGATCCCAAGGAATTATAAGGAATTATGGAATTAAATGGAAACCCTCAAGTGTCCAAGATTTTTCCAAATAAATGTGAAAAGTGGAAAAATGCCTAAAGAGAAGGAAATTAATTTTCCTTTTTATTTAAATATTAGGAAATTAATTTTGAGACAAAGAGGACAATTTGGGAAGAAAATAATGAGGAGAATAAATTAAGGATCTGATAGAAAATAATTACAGAGACTAAGTTACTGTAATTATAAAAAAGAAGTTAAACTCAAAGCCTAAAGTATACCGATAAAGCAAGATTGGTGTCTTGCAAATCCAAGGGATCCTATTGAGCCATGTGTCAAGCTCTTGAAGGAGAAGATTTGAATTAGCCAAGTGTCATTCCATGAATGGAGAGGATTTTGACTTTAGTAAATAATTTCATTTGGAATTATGTTAATTAAGAGAGAGGAATCAAGACTTAGTAGGGTAATGACACTTGGACTATCATTAAAGAAGGTGGTTGGGATATTTTGAAGCCTTAATCAAGCTCTTCTCTCCCCATTTTCAGATGTTCATTTCGTGCAAGGGAGAAAAATAGAGAAAAAGAGAGAGTTTGAGAGGAAACAAGGAGAAAGGGAGCACTTTTGATCATCCTAGCAAGGTTTCAAGGTTAGATCTTGGTCCTAGAAGTGTTCTTGCTTTGGTTTCTTTCATTTGTATGGTTTAAAATCTGTCTCTTCCCTCTCTTAATGTGGACCAAACTGATTAATAAAGAGGGGAAAGAAGTTTTGATCATAACACTTGCTAAGACACAACAACACAAGCTAGATCCTAGTGTTGGCAAGTGAGTTTAAGTGATTTTAAAGCATTTTTCATGGTTGTTGTTGTGAGAGTTATTTTCGGCCAAGTGAAGAACTAGACCCTAGGATGAGCTTTTCATTGTTTTAAGGCTTCCATGATGCTTAAAATGAGGAATGGTGTAGGGTAGACTAAAAGAAACAAGTGTTGGAAGCCTAAAAGCAAAGCTGAAAATTTTGGGTCAAAACCTCTAGTGGTTTGGTCGGTTTGTGGCTGGAAGAATCAGTTTTATTTTCACAAATCTAAGCCTATTTTTGGAATCTACATGAAAATCCATGTAGGAACAAGTCAAGGAGTGATTTTTAGGGTTAAAGAGAACCAAATCTAAAACTAGTGAACAAAGGAGGGAACTTTATGGTTCAAGAATCATTTTGATGTATGTTCTTGCTTTTTCATGGTTGGATAATGATTCTTGCTGCCATTTTTGTTGAATCACATGGTTAGGGTTTGATATTTGCCAAGGGAAAGAGGAGAAGGAAGAAAGGCTAAGACTTTTGAAGCAAGGTAGTAAGTTAAACCTAGCTACTACCACTAACTAGCATTGTTGATTATTGTATGGTTAATTGCTATTATTGTGATTGAGCTCTCTTGATTGTTATGTGGCTGCTCTTTATAGTATCTTGCTTTGGCCTTTGCATGATTGAGTTTGCCAAATGATAAGCATGTTAGTTCATCCATAGTAGCTAATGTGATCATGCATAATAATGATGCTTGCTTGGTGATATAGTTGGTTAATTTACTACTGGGATTTCCAAAAATCTCATCCCCCAAGAATCATGTAACATTTTAGGGCCTGAATCTTCAAAAGGGAAGCTGCAGATTGAAGGTTGAATTGTGGAGTTTAGCCACAAAATTCGTGAGCTTATTTTGGTTATGTAAATATTAAACTAACAGTGCTGGAAGCACACTGACCCTGACCGATTCACGTGACTTTTTGATTATGTTCCCAAATGCATTAAATCGTGAAATTTGGCATGATGAAAGATGACATCCTTAGCTTCAAATTGATAACTAATACGTTAAAAATGGCCCAGTATACAATTTATAATGATTTTTCAAAGTTAATGGTCAGAATCTGGACATCAGGGTTTTTGGCAAATGGACAGTGTTGTTTTCTTAAAAACCTGACGCTTTCTCATAAATAATTGGATAATGAGATTATTTTTCCTTGAAAGAGGACTTAAAGAGCTTTAATTATAATTTTGAATCACCCCAATTGGATTTTTGTAGAATAAGTTATGAATTTTTAAAGTTGGGCCAGAAAAACTGGATTTTTACCCGATGAACAGTGAAAATCCGAAAATTAGCGTTTTTATGGTAAAAAGTGAGCCCAAGACCATCCAATGTGGTCAAAAATGATTTTGAAAAGGAACCTAAATCAATATTATAGTAAGGTGTGACACTAAACACATACCTCTGAGATAAATCTCTTTTGCTCAATCTTTTGGATTAAACGTCCATAGTGTTTACTTTCTTAGCATGTCTTTACTTTACCATTGTCAATCTTCATGGGAATTTCTTGCTAATCTTCTACTACCATCTTTAAGCATGTTAGTATTTCTCATTGCACTTGTATCTTTTTGAATCATTTTTTTTTAGCTTTGTCCAGGAGTACAAAGGTCTAAGTGTGGGGGAATTTGATCGAGCTCAAAATGTTTATACTAATTGATGGCTTTTTCCATATTTTTGTTACACTTTTTGACTCATTTTAATGATATTTGCGCTTAATTGAGATTAAGAGTCTTTGTTCTGAATTAGTGTTATTTGAGGGTAAAATTGTCATATTTGTTCATTAATTGGATTTAATTAATTTCTGGGACAATCGATACCTCAGGACACTCAAGAAGAAGAGCTAAGAGTGAAGATCAAGGAAGTCCAGCACACAAGACGAATTGACGCCTCTGCCAGGTTTCGCCGCGGCCAACTTTGTCTTCGCCGCTGCGAAAGAAACTACATCAACAGAAGTTCTCTTGGCCAAGGTTCGCCGCAGCGAACCCCTTGAATCAGCAACCCAAACTCGAACCATTTTCGAAAATTTTACCTACCCACTCTCATAAATTGACCCAATACACCTCATTACTGGTTTAGACATTACTGGTTTAGAAACCCTATTTTCATGTAAGTGACATCATTCACTCAGACTATAGCCCCCATCTTCGTTCTCTCTCATCTTTCTCTCATCTAACCATAATTTCTTCCATTTTTCACTGTCAAACCTCCATCATGGGAAGCTCAGATTCATTCTTAGTTGAGATGCTTCAGATTTCTATGAGTGGATAGGCGTTTTTCCTTCCTCTTGAAGGTGTATCAATGGCTGGAGTTCAATGAGCTAAGAAAGGGAGTAGTTTAATCCTAGTTCAGCTATGAATTTATGAGTTTCTAGGTTTAGGATTTGTATTTTGTAATTGAACTACTTGATTATAGTTGTAATCAGCTTGGATTTTCATATGTGTAGTGAATTGATTATTATAGAACTTTGAGCTTAAATATGTGAAGTCTCATATATGTCAGTTGTAATCTTTTGATTCTCTTTACTCTTGCACGATTGTGTTTTGATATTGAGACGATTTTGATTGCATTTGACCTGTTGCATTAATCAATTTTTCTATACACACTAAGAGCACTTTACAGGATCTTGAGAAGTAGAGTTCATTTATCAAAATTCTGGACTTAAAGAGTACTTTGAGGTTTATCAATTCAAAACTTAGTGATTTCTACTCCCATATCAATTGATTTTGAACTATGACATCCTGAGCACACTTTCAAGAGGAATTTCATCTGTCTACCTGCATCCATCACTTATTCCCTAAAATCCAAAAAAAACATATACATATATTTTGTTTACCTTTCATTCAATTCACTCAATGATTTCGAAAAAACCAAAACCTTCTGTTTATATTCAAGTTTGCATTGCATGAAATTTAAGCTAATTTAGGTCCATTTCGCTAAGGCTCTGTTTAAGTGAGACGACCCCGAGGTTGCACCCTATAGTGCAATCCTTGGATAAAAGTTTTGATTTAACCTCCAAGGTCTAGAAGAGGTTTTGAGTAAAAATCAATGAGTGCCCTTTCCTTCTACACTATTGGGCAATAATATCTTTTTTGATATTCTTATGATTAATTGTCAGATTTCAAGGGATTGTTTTGTAGTATATTTCCTCGTGTTGGGACCTTAGTGTTATTTTTCCAAACAAAAAGAGAGAACGGGCGGGGTGAGGGATGGAAACGCCGCATGGGGAGGGGAAATTCCGAATGATGGAAGAGGCAAACGGCACCGTTTTACAGCTGAGCATTTCGTGCCCGGCAAAGCACCTTTGCGGACTCATCGCGCACACGGGCCATGAACGAGGACTTCGCACGCCTCTTCGCAAGATTTCGCCGTGACCTCGCCGGAAATCTGTAGCAGGTCATTGTTTGCAGCTTTCTTCATCGCTGGGCTGTCCATTCCATCGCGGCGTGGTTCAATTTCAGGGGAAGAGACATTGTTAAAGAGGTTTTTCTTACTCCTAGTCCTAGTCCTAGAAGTAAGTATTTATATGGCAGCGATGGTTTTACTCCATTTAGTTCAAGAGTCGGTTAGGATGATACTGTGAGGATATCCATAGCAATTCAAAGAGCAATTTCACTCCTTCACGGAAATAGATATGGAGTTGGCTCTCCTCAATATCTGATGTGCATTGAGAGAATTCATACCAATCCTGATTTTCTTGGCTTTGCTCTGATGATTGTTGGATAATGTTTCTGGCTTGCTTTTCCTTTTTAATGACAATTCCTTTGAACAAGATTCTTGAGCCGCCAATAACTTTAACTTTCACACACGCTCACCAAATCTGAAAAATAAGAGGAAAGACATCAATTTCTTGCTAAGAAGAACAAGCTCCTGTTTGATTAGGTGAAAAAATTGCCTTAGCATGTCAACTGGAGCACGCACACTGCTTGCAAACTGTTCTTATTCTCTATACATAGAACATAAAGAATGCTTGTCCAAGAGTACCAATGTAAGATACGCCAGCCGTTCTGATGCTCTATTCCTTTTGTCTTATTGGTGATTCAGTGTCTGAGGAAGGAAATTAGTTTGATTTCATCTCAAAGCATGTATAAGGATGTGATTCTCAAAGTGGAAAAGAATTGTTCTAGAAAAATGTATTCATTTTATGACAAGGTTTCTCAGGCGTTGCAGTTTCAAAATCGAATTTCAGACATACAGAATACTTGTGGCAATGTCATATTGAAACAAGCTGGCTGGTCATCAAATACTGAAGAGATTCTTGCAAGCCAATTGGTGTTAGTACTGCGCACTTCTTATGATACTTCTGTACTTCGCCAAGGTAGACAGATTCATACGCAGATGATTATCAGTGGAATAACGAGTAATAGTCTTAATGTGAAGATGCTGGGTATGTATGCTCTTAGTGGTAGCATCAAGGATGCTAGAAACATGTTTTACAGACTTGAACTGTGCTATACTCTTCCCTGGAATTGGATGATAAGAGGGCTTACAATGATAGGTTGGTTCAATTTTGCCTTGTTGTTTTACTTCAAGATGTTGGCTAGTAAAATTTCTCCTGATAAATATACATTTCCTTATGTCATTAAAGCTTGTGGTGGCTTAAATAATGTTCGGTTGGGCAAGGTGATTCATAATACTATTCAATCGATGGGCTATCATATGGATTTGTTTGTTGGTAGTTCATTAATCAAGTTGTATGCAGAAAATGGTTATATTCACGATGCAAAATGCTTATTTGATAAAATGCCTGAGAAAGATGGCATTTTGTGGAATGTCTTGCTCAATGGATATGTTAAAAGTGGAGATTCTAACAATGCTATTGGAACTTTTAACGAAATGAGGAATTGCAATAATAAACCCAATGCAGTCACATATAGTTGTATTTTGTCTGTATGTGCCGCAAAAGGGATACATTACTTTGGCAGTCAGCTTCATAGTCTAGTTATTGTTAGTGGTTTTGAGTTTGATTCCCAGGTAGCCAACACGCTACTTGCTATGTATGCTAAATGTGGAAACCTTTCTGATGCACATAAGTTGTTCAATGTGATGCCACGGACTGATACTGTGAGTTGGAATGGATTAATTGCCGGATATGTACAAAATGGATTTACAAAGGAGGCTTTACCATTGTTTAATAAAATGATCTCTGCTGGTGTCAAACCAGATGCAATCACTTTGTCAAGTTTCCTTCCTTCTGTCATTGAATCCAGGAGTCTTAAATATGGTAAGGAAGTTCACAGTTATATATTGCGACACAGTATGCTTTTCGATGTTTATCTGAAGTGTGCTCTTATTGATATATACTTCAAGAGTGGAGATGTGGATGCGGCGCAAAAGATTTTCCAGCAGAGCAATGATGTTGATTTTGTCATTTGCACTGCTATGATATCAGGCTATGCTCTTAATGGGCTGAATAGGGATGCTATAAACATGTTCAGGTGCTTAATTCAACAGAAAATGATGCCTAATTGCCTGACTCTGGCTAGCGTTTTGCCAGCTTGTGCTGCTTTGGCTGTTTTGAAATTAGGGAAGGAAATACATGGTAATATACTCAAAAAAGGACTTGATAATGTGTGCCATGTTGGATCTGCTATCACAGACATGTATGCAAAATGTGGAAGACTGGATCTTGCTTATCATTTTTTCAGAAGACTGTCTGAGAGAGATAGTGTGTGTTGGAACTCAATGATTGCAAGCTTCACACAGAATGGGAAACCTGAAATGGCCATGGAACTTTTCCGTCAAATGGGAATGAGTGGAACTAAGTATGATTCTGTCAGCCTATCAACTGCTCTTTCTTCTTGTGCAAATTTACCTTCACTCTATAATGGGAAAGAAATACATGGCTTCGTAATTAGAACTGTATCCAATGCTGACATTTTTGTTGAGAGTGCATTGATAGACATGTATTCTAAATGTGGAAAATTAGTCATGGCACGGTGTTTGTTTGACTCAATGGATCAAAGGAATGAAGTTTCATGGAATAGCATCATCACTGCATATGCGAACCATGGTTATCCTCGAGAATGCCTTGATCTATTCCATGAGATGTTGAAAATTGGAATTCGTCCTGACCATGTTACTTTTCTTATAATAATATCTGCTTGTGGCCATGCTGGCCTAGTTGATGAAGGCAGATGCTACTTCCATCGCATGACTGAGGAATTTGGAATTTCTGCTAAAATGGAGCATTATTCATGCATGGTAGATTTATATGGTCGTGCAGGTCATTTGCATGAGGCTTTTGACACTATAAAGAGCATGCCATTTGCTCCGGATGCGGGTGTTTGGGGAACACTTCTTGGAGCTTGTCGCGTACATGGCAATGTTGAGCTTGCCAAACTAGCATCAAGACATATTCTTGAATTAGACCCCAAAAATTCAGGATATTATGTGTTGCTCTCAAATATACACGCTGGTGCTGGGGAATGGACAAATGTTCTGAAGATAAGATGTTTAATGAAGGAAAAAGGAGTTGAAAAGATCCCTGGGTACAGTTGGATTGATGTCAACAGCATCACCCACATGTTCTCTGCTGCAGATGGAAGTCACCCACAATCTGTTGAGATTTATTTGATTCTGAATTGTCTTCTTCTGGAGCTCAGAAAAGAGGGTTATGTTCCTCTACCATACCTTCCCATGCATCGACAAGTCATGGCCAAAAATCAAAGAGATACAAAATGACTGCTTTCAGGTTGCCAGAATCAGTTGGAGCAAAAATTCTGTTTTGTGGCTCATGAATTTATACAATGACATCTACTGGACCTTATGGTATGCATCTTTATTGTTGCTTATGATGATAGTTATTGAATCACAATTTCTCATCGTCATATGCATACCAGATGATAAAATTATTCATTGACCTTCATTTAACAGCTGTTTCATGAGCCTTCCTGAACTGCTTATGTTTTAATTCTGAACCAAGTGGTTAGAAGCATGATTTATGTTGCTTCGATTTGCCTAACTAAATATAAGCATTTTGTATGGTGGGCATGCCTGTCCTTTTTGTCCTTTCTTTGAACTCATAGAACATTCTTATGATGGTACATGTTAGTATCAGTAAAAACCTTCACTTGACAAATTATACCTGGAATGTTTTTACTGAATTGAATTATTTGATAGTCCTTGTGAGTTATATCATATAATATATACTGTACTCATGTTCTAGTCCCATGCCTCCGAAGCAAAGTGTGGAAAGCTGTGTGATAAAACTAGAACAGTTTTCACTGCATGTTTGCACTCTGACCCTCAGTTATTTTTAGTTTTTCATGGCTTCATTTAAGACAACGAAGTAGAACTTTGCACTGTGGGTTTACTATTTTTCATGGTTAAGGCTTTAATTTAGTGCTTCAAAGTCTTTGCATCATAGCCTGGAACAGAATTAATTATGGTAAAAAAAAGAAATTAATGGATTTTACCTGCAATCACAACCAGCAAGTTGGGGAGGGGGGAAAAAGAATTGATTGTTAGGTTTCCAATTGATGCGGTCACGTATGTCTGGGCATTTTTTCTGCAATGCATGAGGGCCTTTTTTTTTTTTTTTTTTTTTTGGGGTTAAGTTTTTGAAGAAACGTAGGTTCCTACGTATAATATGGCTGTTGCAAACTAACTGATTTCATAAGATTATTGTTCTCTCCCTTGTTTAGGAATGTGGTTCAGCCCTCGCACGCATTTTACTGCAGAAACGATCAGAGTTTATCTCTCTAAAGGGCCCACTACATGTTTGCATCTGGAATTCTTAGTTTCTGCAATTAAATATGGCTCTTTTAAACCTTGCTGTTATTTGCTTCCTTTGAAGGATGAGATATAGAGCTTTTTTTGTTTTCTTTTATTTTGTTGGTGATCTTTGTATATTTGTCTGTCTACGTTCTAATACTGTACAGCTGAAGAAAGAGTTTGGCATTGAAGTTGAGTCTGCTACTGCTTCTCGGCAGGTGGTTTCCTTTATGGCTCTACTTCGTGTAGTGGCCAGCCAGACCTTAATAATTTAATAAGAGCTGCTGCTTATGAAGCTAAGAAATCTCTTAGACAATCACGTCTTCAGAGGGCAAGTAAGAACTCACCTCATTGCCTTGTCTTGTGTGATTACATATTTCTTGTTTAGCCTAGCAATGTTTTCATCTATAGTCACGTGCAATTGTTCCAATGTTACAATTTCTTGAGACCTCAAAATATAGAGGTGTTACTTTTACTATGAATCCTAATTTCCAAATTGTTTCAGGTTTCTTATTTACTTCTGATCATCAGTGTGCCAACATCCACAGTAGCCTAGAAACCAGAAGCTGATGTTATGCATCTCCATGACAAGCTTGGAGCTGACGATTGCCCCAATGCAATTTATGATACCCCTGCAGAAGTTCTTGAACATGTCAGTTAATATGGTGAGGGCCATGTCTTGGAGAGTGGACACACGTTAGCACTATTCATTTTCTAACAAATGTGCAGGATCATCACGTCTTTCGCAGCCTTGGCTCTGAATCTTCTTGAATCTTAAATTGACTGGACATAATGAAATTGAAAAGATAGGAGGGAATGGGGGAATAAATTTATAGACGGGGAGAGTAGGCCTTACAAACGGACACGTGACTTTGTTGCCCTCTCTAAATTAAGGGAAAATCCCTCAAAAGAAAGTTTGAATATATCAAATTCTAATTCAAGTAGCTAACACTTGAAAATAATACAGAAGGGAGGCGTGAACTAACATTTTGAAAATATTATGAAATTACCCACTTGCCCTTCTATAACACAAATGCCATTAATAGAATCGGAAATGACAATTGTTAAACTGGAAATAACAAGTGTTGAATTGGAAATGACAAGTTTGATAATTTTTTTTTTTTGGGTTTTCTATTATTTTAATTAGTTAATTAATAAGTTGTGAACTAAAATTGACAAGTGTTGAACTGACAATAATAAGTATTGAATTGGAAATTACAAGTTTCATAACTTGTTTTGTTTTTCGTTCATCATCTTAGTTAGTCAATTAAGAAGTTATGAATTGGAAACAAAAAGTGTTGGATTGGCAATGACAAATATTATATTGAAAATGACTTGTTTAATAACTTCTTTTTTTTTTTTTACACAAAAGGGCATATGGGTAATTTTACAACACTTTCAAAGTGTTTGTTCAATCTTTACTTTCTTCTCTGTTCTTTTTAACTGTTAGCTCTTTGAATCAAAATTCATATATTCGGACTTTTTTTTTTTCTCCAGGGATTTTCCCTTGAATATTAATTCAAGGCTGTAAAATGTTTAATTTTTTCAGCATAGGTGGCTTAAGATATCGAAAAGTCTCCTTTTGTTGTACACTAGCCTTGTGTTTATTACACAATTAATTGTCTCGTTATTATATTTCAGTGATTAGTTGCGGTTGTGTATGCCTTCCTTGGATTTACAATGTTATGTGCAATTGATGTCTAAATTTCTCTGTTGTTTCTCCATTCGTTTTTAAAGCATGGATGTATTGCCAATTTGGCGTTTCAAAGCCTATATCTGAACTGCAAAGTCTCTAACCGTTATGGATTATTCTTGGTTATTCTATGCGCGGTGCGTATCTGCAGTTGCATCATATGTATATGTACCTTTTATAGTTTGAAAATAAATACTCTTTATCGTACATTTGAGCATAAATAGCAAGGAACAAAAAAAACCAGACCGAACAATAAACCGGTCAAGATAGTGGGTTAAGGATTAATGGTCTGACCGGGATCGGATCGGGGTTGGACCGGTTATATTAAAATAATATAATTTAATTAACAATAACAAAATAAAATAATGTTCATAAATAATAACCAGTCAACAAAATACCAAAAAACCATAAAAATAGTTTGAATATTTAATTTTAGTAACCTGTCCTTGATAAAAATTTCATTAAGTGGCTCAATTCCAAACTCCATCTAAAAATTTTTTTCACTCTTTTTTTTTTTGGAAACTCTCTTTTACCTTTTGTGTAGGCCACCTCTAAATCATTGCTCTACAGTTATCTTTTCTTTTTTTTAAATCTCCATTTGCTTACGGCTTACCCCTCAATCCCTCCATCAAGTACCAAAGTCAAAAAGCAACCAACCCAAAAGAAAGACTTGGAAGACTTGAACTACTGTGCTTACTCTGAAATTACAGGCTGTGCATTCCTTCTTTTAATAATAAAATAATTGCCTATCGTCCCTTCACTTCCTTGGATTACTTTCTCACTTCGCTCACCTCTCTGTCCTCCTCCTCAATGGCTCCTCATTTTGCTCTTCTTCCTCTTTCCACTTCCCCCCCACCGCCACCTCTATCCTTCTTATTTCAACCCTCCCACCACCTCCTCAACACCTCATGGTATCTTCTTCATTCTCTACTCTCCGTCTCCTCCAACTATCTTTTCCCTCCTCAATTATTGCCCCTCTCTTTTGCAAGATTCTCTGGATTTTCAGTTATCACCTCTTGCTCTTCTAATGGCAGAGACACAGATGGCCTCAAGAGTGACAAGATTCAGTGAGCTTGGGACTGAGGAAGGAGACCGAATGAGGAAGGAGACTGGGGGGTCGAGCCGTCGAGGTCGAGCTAAGGGGTTGAGTTTTGGTTTGGAATGATTCGGTTTTTTTTTAAACGTCATCGTTTTTGTGGTTTGGATGGGGCAAATAAAAAAACCGGGTAAACTGGCAGTTTACCTGGTTTAGCACCGGTTCTTACCGGCTCAACCAGTTTATCACCGGTTTAAGTGCAGGCCGGTTCTTGCCTTAACCCTAACTGGACAGCAGGCCGGTTCACCGGTTCACTGGTTGAACCGATCGGTCCGGTCTGTTTTTTTTTCCATGATAAATAGAGCAGATCCTGTACATTTATAATGAAAGTTTAAATCGAGTTGTGATCAATGACCACGTAGGTTACCCAGTAAAGAATGATACTCCCTCCGTCCCTTTTTATAAACAACAACTATCATCCCTCTCTTTTCCCTAAATATAAGCAACATTTGCAAGTTGTTTTAAATTTTTGTGGTAAATTTTTTATTTTAATCCCATTAATTACTTATTTTAATATTCAACATATTTATTATCATATGTCTCAAACTATCATCTTTCTATTACACATTCTCTTTCTTTCATAATTCTTTTTATTATAATAATTTTCTTTTTTTCTTTTTTATGCCCTCTCTCCCTCATAAATAAGGGTATTTTGGAGAAAGAAATTTTAAATTTTACATATTTATTATCTTTAACTAACTTTTTTATCTATGTAATGGAGTCTTATGTTGCTTACAAAAAGGGACAAAAGGAGTACTAACTTAATTATTGATCTCGAGTTCAAATCTTAGTTATGTTTTTGCATTAAATGTTTGTTAAGAGAGCTTAGTGATCATTAGGTGATTTTGAAACCAATTTCGATACTCATCGTTAAAGTGAAATTAGCACAATTTAAATAGATTTTCAATGATATAGATTTAAATTTTTTAACTAATTATTTTTAAATGAAGAAAATTATCTTTTTAAAAAATAATAGTTAGAAGATTATTTTTATACTATATTTTGTACACATCAAAATAATTTTTTTTTCAAAAGAAATGTGAAGGGAAAAAAACTAAACTTGGATCATTTAAATTAAATTTTGATGGGACAGATTTTAATCCTCATAAAAAATATCTGGTGATTCTTGGCATGACCTAGATTAGCGGGAGCTAGAGTTGCAGGCCCAGCCTGTAAAACAGCTTGGCATTTTGTCGACTCGCTAAGTTGCAGTTTACTTCAACCCACAATCTCACACCGTATTCAACCTGTGGCATCATGGGCTAGCCCACGAGTCTTTTTTTTTTCCTTAAGGATTAAGAGTAAAAAATACCTATGAACTTATACTAAAAGTTCACATGACACCACGGATTTTTTGATGGCTCAAATCTATCAATCAAGCTTAAAAGGAGGCCAATTATGATAGTGTCATTTCGCTTTAATGTTTGACCGTTGCTGAGACAGCGTTTGACTAAATAAGGTGATGTGGAACCACGTGTTTGATCTATATTCCCATGTGGTAGTTGACACAACATATGTATTGTGGTACCCTATGTATTTTGGGAATTCATTGCATAACATATAGCAATAAATACAATGCAAGGTAATGTTTAAATAGTAAATGCTAGCTACCTCTTTTAAACTCTTCCTTTTCCTTCAAGCTCTTCCTTTTAGGCCATTCTTTTTATCTTTTGATGCAACACCTATTGGTAATGCAATAGGGCATCATATGTCACATCCAGTATTATGGTAATTCAAAATAAGGAATATTCCTAAATAGTTGAGGGTCAAAAATAATAAGGAGAAATAGAAGGATTTTGGTGGAAAATAATTATTATGATTTTCCAAGCCAATTATGAAAAGTTTGACTAATTAAGGAAAATTGGTCAAGAATAATTATGGAAAAAATATTCCAAGTCATAGAAATTGAGGAAAAAATAAGGATAATATCCTTTGAGAATCATATGCGATTATAAAATTAGTTTTAAGGTCAAATTACCCTTAGAGAAATTACAAAGGAATTTAAGGGTGATTTAGCCTAATTTAAGGGCTTTTATTTGGAAAATTCCAAATAAATATTTTAAGGAGAATAAAGGTTCAAGAAAATTCCTATGATATTTCAAGGAATTATAAGAAATTATGGAATTAAAAGAAAACCCTCAAGTACCCAAGATTTTCCCTAATTTCTTTGAAAAGTAGAAAAATCCGTAAGAAAAGAAAATTTATTTTTCCTTTTATGCTAATTATGGGGAAATTAATTTCGAGACAAAAGAGGGCAATTTAGAAAGATAAAAATGAGGAGAGTAAAATAGGGCTCTGATAGAAAATAATTACAGAGGTTAGAATACTATAATTATAGAAAAGGATTCAAACTCGGAGTCAAAGTGCACCGATAAAGAGCTTTGCATTTTGAATGATCCTCATTGAGCCAAGTGTCAAACCCTTAATGGAGAGGATTTGAAATTACCAAGTGTCATTTTCTAAATGGAGAGGATTTTGACTTTTGGTAATTAATTTTATTTGGATTTAGTTAATTAAGAAAGAGAAAGAAGGAACCAAGGGGGTAGTGACACTTGGATTAGCATTAATGGTGGTGGTTGAGATATTTTGAAGCATTAAATGAGCACTTCCTCCCCTAAAATCAGACCTCCATTTCGTGCAAGTCATAGCCAAGAGAGAAAAGAGAGTGTTTCAAGTGGAACCAAGGAAGAGCTAAGGAGAAAGATAGCATCTTGGAGCACACAAGTGAGATTCAAGGTTAGTTTTTGGTTCTAAGTTGTTCCTTGCCTTGTTTTCTTGCTTTGTATGGTTGGAAATCTTGTTTCTCCTCTTCTTTGGGTGCTGGACGAAATGACGTTGGGGTAGGGGAAGGAGTTATGTTACTCAAATATGGTAAAACACTTCAAAACATAAAAGATCCAAGTGGTTACAAGTGATTTTAGGGTGTTTGGGAAGTGTGTTCTTTATTGTGTATTGTAAGGAGCATTTCGGTTTTGACACTAAATGGCCCCTAGGATGAGATTTTCAATGTTTTGATGGTTCCATGGTGTTTAAAATGGAAAAACATGTGGGGATAAGACAAGAAAGGATTTTTAAACCCTATGGAAAACAAGTTCAAAAGCAAAGAGCAAAGATGGAACCTTTATGAAGCAAGAGTATTTTTGAGTTTTGTTCTTGCTTTTGGTTGAAATGGATAATGATTCTTGTTGTCCTTTTTATGGATTATCATGCTAGGGTTTGACCTTTGTGAAGAAAAAGAAGAGAATCAAAGAAGGCACAAATCTTTGGATCAAGGTAGCAAGTTAAACCTAGCTACTACCACTAACTAGCATTGTTGATTATTGTATGGTTAATTGCTATTATTGTGGTTGAGCTCTCTTGATTGTTATGTGGCTACACTTTATAGTATCTTGCTTTGGCCTTTGCATGATTGAGTTTGCCAAATGATAAGCATGTTAGTTCATCAATAGTAGCTAATGTGATCATGCATAATAATGATGCTTGCTTGGTGCTATAGTTGGTTAATTTGCTACTGGGATTTTTAAAAATCTCATCCCCCAAAAATAATGTAACATTTTAGGGCCTAAATCCTCCAAGGGAAAGCTGCAGATTGAAGGCTAATTTGTGGGGTTTAGCCACAAAAATTCGTGAGCTCATTTTGGTTATGTAAATATTAAACTAATAGTGCTGGAAGCATACTGATACTGACTAGCTCACGTGACTTTTTGATTATACTCCTGAATGCTTTTAATCCTAAAATTTGGCATGATGAAAGATAACGTCCTGATATTCAATTTGATATCTAATACGTTAAAAATGACCTAGTATACGATTTATAATGATTTTTTAAAGTTAATGGTCAGAATCTGGGAACCAGAGTTTTTGGCAAATGGACAGTGTTGCTTTTCTCAAAAACCTGACGCTTTCACATAAGGAATTGGACAATGAGATTATTTTTCATTGCAAGAGGACTTAAAGAGCTTTAAGTACAATTTTGAACCACCCTAATTGGAGTTTTTTAGAATAAGTTATGAATTTTTGAATTTGGGCCAGAAAAACTGGATTTTTACCCGATGAACAGTAAAAATCTGAAATTTAGCGTTTTAATGGTAAAAAATGAGCTCAAGACCATCCAATGTGTTCAAAAATAGTTTTAAAAGGAATCTAAGTCAATATATTAGTAAGGTGTGACATCATACATTATTATTTCATCTAATGCATTAATCACATAACGCTTAATCGCCTTTTTCTGTGATTTTTGGGGTTATTATTTCTAACTGTGATTCTTTAATTCTGTTGGGTCATTCCTACATAATTTTTTTATGTAGAATCCAAATATCTACTTAGATTTATGAAAATCCAATTCATCCGTAATGATCTTCATTTGGCCAAATAGTATACTCTTGGAATTCAAAAGTTTCACTTTCAATTTTAACGCTTCCAAGCTTCCTTTCTTAGTGTTTCCCTATACCATTTCATCATTTAAACACGTTAGAAGCATCAAATTAAATTAATTCTAATCCTAATCCAAATTACTCATCTTGGCCGAAATCATACTTAAATTTAGAGGTTGGATTTTCTTTCTAAAATTTTATTATAACCAACCCATTCTTATCCTTTTTAGGTGTTTAATCAATGTTTCAAATCCTTGGCTAATTTTCTCCAATTTTTCAAAAATTTTAGCAGCATTTTTTCTTAGAAAATGACCATCCAATAATCATGAAAATATCATAAAAATAGCTCACATAAATTCATAAAAGGTCTAGGAACTTATCTTAGTGATTCCTTTATTTTGTATGGACTTTCTCTCTCTAGAATTTCTTGTTATCTCTCTTAAATATCAAAAGCAAAATGGCCTCCCCCTAGTCTCTCTTCTTGTCAAAAATTATGAGGAGGAATGGGGTATTTATAGAGCTCTGGCTTAACTCTTAACGTGTAAAGTTCAATAAAATTACAAGGGGTAGGTGGATAAATCCAAGCCCTCCATTTTTATTCCAAAAATAATAGAAAACAAAATGAAATAAAGAAGGTGATCTTGCCACTTGTCCATGTGATGTCATAATGATGGTGTCACTTTGCTCATGTCATGCCAAGATCATTTAGCTTTGACCTTAGTTAACTTTCTTAATCATCATGATTAACTTTTCTTAATGACCTTCTAAAAACTTTATTTTATTTTCATTTTTCATTTAAATATTTTTTCTCTAAATGGGCTTCATTAGGCATGATTTTGGGCTAAAAGGGCTAAAAAGTTTTACGGAAAAATTCACATCCCTAGGTATCCTTACATTGAACTGGGTACTGGTGCAATGCCCTGAGTGAATTTTTTCTGTATCTTGTCCATTTTATTGTCTCAAAAAATTCATCTTAGTTGACCATTAGCCTTCTCTCAAAGTAGGGAAGTTTCATGATTTTTCTTAAAATTTAATTCCCTCGAGAATTCTCTAAATCCCATTTTTAGCAAAATTGGTACTTTACTAATGATAATTTTATTTTAAATATTATTAAAGCTAACCTCCTCATCAATTAAGTCAAGAACAATTTTATAAATTATGATAATCTTTAAGGTATTTTCTCACATTTTTTCCAGAATTATTGATGCCTCTAAATATTATAAATAATTAACTTTAATTACTATTATTTAATGTAACAAAAAATTTCTAGGAATATAGAAAATTCTATATTAATTTATTTTCTTTTTAATAATTCCTCTGGGGCCTAAAACACTATTCCTTGACGCTTAATTCTATTTTACATGATTTTCTGAGAATTTATTTTTTGGGAATTTCTGACCTGACTTCCTAATTAAATTTTTCTTCAACTAATATTTCAAAATATCAGTCCAACCATTATCCGGGTTTCAATTCAAACTTGTAACTGACCCTTGGTCCATTTTATTTCCTTTATTTCCTTGATCCCTTTTTAGCTCGATTTCTTACTTATATCAATCTGCAATACTTTAGGAATTCTCTTATCATCTTATGATCCTCACTACCTCTTACTGAATCTGAATAGTACAAGGAGAGGACTTATAGAATCACTTTCTCTTTACCTTCTAGCTTTCTTTAGTACTCTATTGAACTCAAGGGATATTTCATCCTTATATTACTCTTGGCCAATTTTGCTCTTATTGGGGTAAGGTCGGCCCCGTGTGTCTTGCCTCGATTGCTATTACTTTTCCTATGAGAGGAAGTATTGCTCTCATCAGAGCAACGTCAACTCAACCACATTTTTCTACCCTGATAGAGGACATATTGTTTTTACTTGTACAATATCAACTCTATCGTTCTGGGAGGACATGCTATTTTCTTTATAGCAAGTTAACTGCACTGTAGCTATTTCTTTTTTCTGCTTTTAAAGAATAGCTCACTCTTGATAAAGCAGTGTTAATTCTGAGTCAGACGACCACCTCCCAAATTCTTGAGAGATACTCTGTGGCCACTACTAAAACAAGGTAGTTTTTTGTCTCTTCTGAAAGCCCTTTCTGTTTAAAGAGGGACGTGGACAACGGAGATGTAGATAGAAGTTAGATATACGTCTATTATCAAGAGACGAATATGTGCCTCACATATTCGTCTATTCTATGAATAGATGAATATGTTAAGAACATATTCATTTGTTCAGCTTGAACAAACAAATATAGTTTATTTTTTAAAAAAAATTATTTATTTTGTATCCTTTCAATTGCCGTTTTCATTGGTCGAAAACCCTGAAATTCAGATAGAACCAAAACAGAGTACAACATGAGAATTCAACTAAAATAACAGTAATTTAGCAAAGCAGATCCATTCCATACAAAAAGAATCCACAATCCTAATAGCATTCTAACCATGTTTTAACAATCAAAATAACCCAACAAATGATACAAGAAACTTTAGTACCATAAAATCTTTCTATCTAACCCTTTTAGCCTCATGTATCATTTTGAGAATAAAACTCTCGAAAAAATTGTCCTGCCAAATGATCTTGAGTAGCATCAATCTCTTCATCAGTGTAGGAGTTGTCATCATCAAAAAATCTGTAAGTTTATAAATAAGAAGATTGAATTTATCAAGATAAGAGAATTAAAAAAAAGCAACAATTCAGTAGGAAAAGACAAATAATCATAATTAAACTAAGTATTACCATCTCAAAATTTTTAATACATTTAGACTCAATAATTTCGTACATGAAATGGATAATATAATATCTGTACTCTATACTTTCTGGTTGCAGATGACACCGTAAAATCAAAGTGAGTAGGAAAGATGAACATATATATATGAAGTAATATAATTGTTGATGACATTAAAGAATTTAAATTGAAAACACTTACTTTCGGTTTGTGCTAAACAGTCTTGCCATTTTTTCCCTTACGCTTCCCACCATGTACATAATATGTCTTCAAAGACCTATGACTAAATAGAAATGACTAGACATTAGAACAACTTAATGAGGTTGGAAAACTAAATATATGATGACAAAACTTATGTGTTGAAGACACATTTCATTTCACCACTTAGGGGATGACCCAATGAATCAAACCAATAAATGACATTATCTATGGGGCAAGGAAGGCATAACCACCAATGTCCACTGAAATATAAAAAGAAACAAAACTAGTAAAGATTATTTGAAAATTGAATATATAAATATATAGATATAGATATAAGCTACTTACTTTTCAATAATTGGGGCAAAATAACAAGGTAAGTGGGCATCTCTAATGGTATTATCCAGGTATCTCGTCTGCCCATTAGTGGTATTCTTCAAAGCTTGCATAGCAATTGGACACATGAATCCCTACAAATGTCCCTTTCCCGTAAAAGCGCAGAAGTTGTGAAAGTAGCTATCAGACAAAAATTAGTTCATACATATAAGTAAAAACTGAGCAATCACAAAATATAAATCATAAAATAGAATCACATTATTGCCAGTTGAATCTATGCAATGTCTAGTTGATCTAGAGTTAGAAAGTCTTTGAGATCCTTCTGGTCCAATCCAAAATGATATGTTATTTGCTCCCCTATAATCCCAATAGACATTTTTATATTGACTTTGTTAACTGATTTGTAAATTTCATGCAGTTGTGCCAAATAGGAAAATTTAGTAGCATCTTCAACGTTCTAATAGAAAAATAGAATGAAGATAAGTAACATAAGTAATATATGAAAGAAAAATCAGAAAATGTTGGTGTGTTTTGTACCATTGAAGATATGATGTCAATGAGTTTTTTAGGCCATAAAATAAATATCATCTTGGTTGGCCTAGCTCGCCAATCTTGTTACTAGGGAACGGCATGTCTGTAGCTTAAAACTAATTTCAACAATTTAATCTAGCAAATTAAGCAATTTAGAAAATTTAGAAATAAGGAATATATATTAAAACTTTTTACAAGAAATAAAAGATTATCTAATATTAATTAAGTTGATATCTTATAAGTTGATCTCAAACATTAGAATTATACTCCATTATTCAACTTAAATAAAAGTATAAGAAGTCAATATTTTAAATATATTTTTATTGGTTATTGCAATTTGACATTTTTTATAAACAAAGAAATAAAATTAATGAATTACATAGTTAGTATTTTAACATAAACTTTTATTATGTATTAATAATATTGATAATGGTAATTCTTGCATGATTTATCTAAAGACGAACAACTTGGTACTAATGAAATTTTGTCTGACACCATGGGTAAATTTTATTCATTTTTAAGAAATAAAATTTATCAGAAATTTTTTTTTACAATAAATGGAATATTTTTATTTCTATTTAAACTCACCAATTTATTTAATCTAACCACTATTAATTGTTTCTAGCTGAAATTCATATAGCTCATACACATAGGCGTTTCATCAAACACCTTAAGTGTAACAATAAAATCTTTAAAACCACTCCTTCATAATTCATGGCTATAATAATTAAAAAAAAACATAAAATCGTAACACTCAATTCCATTCCATTGCTAATGCATGGAGGCATTTCATCAAACATCTAAATTGCAATAAAATCACAAAACACCTAATTCTAACAGGTTTAATTGTAGCAACACAAGCTGTATATACCATCAATCCTTTAACCCAGAAAAGATATCTAGCTACTAACCTATGAAGTGAAGAAAAAAAATAAAGCTGACAATGGATGCATAACACGGTGAGATACACACGAGAGATGTAACATGCAGTAATATGACAATTAGGAATAAGGATATTCCTAAAATATTTAAGGGCCAAAAATGATAAGGAGAAATAGAATAATTATGGTGAAAAATAATTAGTATGATTTTCCAAGTCAATTATGAAAGTTTGACTAATTAAGGAAAATTGGTCAAAAATAATTATAGAAAAATATTTCCAAACCTCAGAAAATTAAGGAATAATAAGGATAATATTCCTTGAGAATTATATGAGGATGTATAATTGATTTTATGACCAAATTACTCTTAGAAAAATTACAAAGGAAATTAAGGGTGATTTAGGCTAATTTAATGCCTTTTATTTGGAAAATTCTAAATAAATATTTTTAAGGAGAATAAAATTCCCACAGAATTCCTATGGTGTCCCAAGGAATTATAGGAGATTATGGGATTAAAAAGAGACTCTCAAATATCTAAAAAATTTTCTAATTCTTCAGACAAGTGGAAAAATCATGAAAGAGAAGGAAGACAGTTTTCCTTTTTATTTAATTAATGGGAATTGAGATTGAGTTAAAGAGGGCATTTTTGGAAGAAAAATACAGAGAATAAATTATCGATTTGACAGAAAATAATTACAGAGGCCAGAGTACTGTAACTATAGAAAAGAAATTAAACCCGAAGTAAAAGTCCACCAATAAAGTGAAGACTAGAGTCTTGCACTTTACTTGACTCACAATTTGTCACTTGTCAAGCCCTTAATGGAGAGTGTTTAAAGTTGCCAAGTGTCAAGCCTTAAATAGAGAGGATCTTGATTTTGAAATTAATTTCATTTGGTATTAAGTTAATTAAGAGAGAGGTTACAAGAAGGAATAGGCAAGTGACACATGGCATATCATTAATTGTGGTAGTTGGGATATTTTTTGCATTAAAGAAAGCTCTTCCTCCCTCTTTCAAGACCCTTCATTTTGGTCAAAAGGAGAAGATTAGTAGATGATCCTATGTTGTTTCTTGCTTGATTTTCTTGAGTTTGATGGTTGAAATTTCTCGTTATCCCCCTTGAAGTGTGCTGGACGAAATGTATATGGTTAGGGGAAGGATGTATTGATGTTAAACCCAGTTAAAACACTTTGATTCAAGGTTGTTTCAAGTAGTTTTATGTTGTTTTTGAAAAGACTTCATGGTTGGTTCTCTAGAGATATGGTTCGGCCAAGATGAAAGTTGTAACCTAGGATGAGATTTTCAAAGTTTTGATGCTTCCATTGTCTTTAAAAAGGATAATGGTGTAGGATAAACCTAAAGAAGAAGCATTGGAAGCATTAGAATCAAAATTGTGATTTTTGGAAAATCAAACCCTGTGTTTCGGCCAACTTGGTTCTTGAGGAAGAAAATTTCTTTTCATAAATCCAAGCCCATATTTGGATTCTATATGAAAAATCATGCAAAAATGAACCAAGAAAGAATTTTTGAGGTTTAAGTAAACAAAGCTCCAAAATCAAAGACTAAAGATTAAAGGGATAAGGAACCTACTTGAGTTTTGCTATTGATTTTTATGTGGTTTGATTTGTAATGTTGCTGCCCTTTTTATGGATTGTGATATTAGGATTTGATATTTTTGGAGGAGAGGAAGAAGACCAAAGAATCGAAGAGCTTTTGAATCAAGGTAGTAAGATTTAATTAACTTTAATGGTAATTATTGCATTGATTGCTATGCAATTTCATGTGCTATTATGTGATTGAGCTAAATGATGATGATGATGATGATTGTGTAGCTATACTCCTTGCTTTAAGTGCCTTGGCTATTGCATGTCAAAGTGCTACATGTATGAGATTAAGTAGTTCCCTACTAATAGCAAAAGTTTAGAATGCTTGTAATTGATACATGTTGATGTTATGGTTGATTATTCTTACTATTGGGATTTCATTGAAATCTCACCTCTCCCAAAAATAGGTAGCACGTAATTTGGTATACTTAAATATCATATCCTGAGCTTCAATTTGATAGGTAGCACGTTAAAAATGGACAACTGTATGACTTTTGGTGAATTTCCGAAATTAAGGTTCAAAATCTGAAAAAAAGATTTTTTCTAAAGTAACAGTGGTAACTTTCACATAAATCTAGCACTTTCTCAAAAGGAATTGGTTCACAAGATTATTTTTTCTTGAAATATATTTTAAATATCTTTCTATAGAATTTTGAACTACTCCATTTTGATTTTTCTAGACTAAGTTATGATTTTTTGAAGTTGCACCAGAAATCTGAAACTTACCAAATGAACAGTGAATTTCTGAAAAGTAACGTCCTAGATGAATTTTTTGAGCTCAAGACTATCCAATGTGGTCTAAAATGGTTTTAATTAAACTTTAATTCATTCTAGTAGTAAGGTGTAACAAGAGAGCAAGCTAGAAGGAGGCAAACATGTGAAATAGGGGGGAGTGTCTAGCACGAGCTAGAAATGGGGGAAGGGGCAACATCGACCATGAGCTGGAAATAGGGGGGACTGTCACACCTCCTTTTATACCACATTATGTCACAAATAGAGTCATTTGGAACCATTTCCTAAGACTTAAAGATGAGAAAATTTAATATTTAAAAATTTGGTCTCTGGTTACTATTAACTATTAATTGAAATTTTTACAAACTTTGAAAATTCATAACTAATTATAGAAAAATCAAAACATGATGGTTTTAAGCTCTATGTAAAGCTTGCACTATATTCTTAAGGAAAAAAAGCTCACTAGAACTATCATCATGAAAGAGCTAAAAAAGTCACAAAATTTCACTGTTCATTTGGTCATTTTTTAATTTTTTCATATTTTAGCCCAAATTTAAAAGAGTATAACTCTTAGCACAAAACTCTAAATTTAATAATCTACCCCTTGATTTAAAGCTAAAAAATGAGATTTATAAGTCTGTAAAATCTCAGGCCCAAATTTGACTAATTATTATTTTATGTGTCACAAAATCATCCATTTTGAGCCTTTTTTACCCCTTATACATAATTTCTTGAATTTTCTCCCCCTATTTCTTGCCATATCATTCAGCCATGCCAAAACCAATATCCGCAATGATAACATACTATTTTTTAAAAAAATTGTAATTAATATATATAATAATATTTTATTTTATTTAAAAAAAAGAAACAACTTTCCACCGAATTTGGTGGAAAGTTGTGGCTTTTGACTTAGGAATAGAATTTAGGGGAGAGGGTAGTCAATGAGGTTGGAAAAAATAGAGTGTAGTACATGAAAGAAGAATGTTGGGAAGGAGTATTAAATGAAGAGAAGAAAAAGGAAAAGAAGGAACGGATGAAGGAAGAATGTTGAGGAAGAGTAGTAAATTAAGGTGGAAAAATTAGCAATAGTATTAATGGCCTAAGAAAAAAAAGAGAAATGAGAGAGGGGCGTGCGGGGTATTATATATCATCATTCCGGTTATTTCTTTCAAGCTAGAGCAAGAGAGCGCGGGAGAGAAAGAGAGAGTGAGAGAAGAGAAAGAGAGAGCAAGAGGAAGAAAGGAAAATCAATAGAGAGTGGAAGTACATGTTGTCTGAAGGATAAGGGAAGATTTGGAGATCATTTAGGTACACAAAACTACTTGTTTTTGTCAAATTTTCTTTATGAATATTTTCTATATATTTATAGCTTTATATTATTAGTATCATTATGATGTGTAGAGAAAATTTTACTGTTTGGGTATAGAATAAATATAGAGTTTTGACAAATGTATGACCGTATAAATTTAAAGATACATTATTAAGGAATTTTAATTGGTTTATATTTACTCAATGACTATTTTGAGAATTTTAAATTAAGATTTTAGTTGAAAAATTTGTTAATCGAAGATGTAGAATATTTTTATCAATTAAAGTTAAGTTAAATAATTTATTTGAGTTATTTAATATATTATTGAGGTTTTAATCGGTTTAAAGATTGAATAAGTTAAAGATATATTTTTGAAATAATTTTTGAAGGCTTAAAAAATTGTAAATTGAGAATTTTATGAAATTAGATAAAGTTACAATTTGTTTATAATTTAAAGAAGTTGTTTGGTTTGAGGAAAACATTTTTAAATGAGATTATAATAAATAATTGAGAATTTTAATATAAAATATTTATATATCAGGTAATAAAAATATATTTGATTAAGTTATTAAATTTAAATAGTTTTATATGAAAATTTTATTGTCAAAATAATATTATATTTATTATAAATAGCAAAACTTGGGAGAGTTAATATATTTATGTAATGTTAGTTTAGAGGGTAGTTTTAGAATTTTAGAGTAGTTTTGGAGTAGTTTTGAATATTAATACATTTTTATATGCAATTTTGTAGACTCTTGAGAATTTTGAAGTAATCTTTGTGTGATTCTTTGTAAGCTAGAGTACCATATAACTCTGAAAATTCTTTCTTATATATGTGAATTATGTATGATTATATTGTGTATTTACTAATTTTTATATCATACTAAAATATAATGTTATGATTTTTCAAATAAATGTTGCGATATATTACTTGATTTAAGATTTGTTACTATTGATTATGATCAACATTTAAATATATTGATATCTATGGAATTATCATGAGTTGCTGTTAAATGATACAGAAATTCTGTTACTATCTTATTTTTAATAATATATTTGAGGACGTATTTATGATGTAACATTAATTGCATCTGACATATGCATTGTTGGGCTAAGAATAGAAGGAGATCTATATGGATAAATTACCACGTGGTATGCTATCACTCGGTGCATAATGGATGGCACTTGTCAAGGCCCCTTCTTCCATGTTTTCCTTTGGCCGGGAATTTAATGGAGCCATGGGACATGTGACACCTCCTTATTTTATTTGCAAAGGAGGAGAGCCATAGTCTGAGCTTGAGTTCTATATCTTTGGCCGGATATATCTCTAGCATCGGTGAGCTTGGAATAATTCAGTAAAATGGATTAGTTCCTATTGGACTATGTGTTAGCCTATAGTTCTAGTCAGCGATATAAGGGTGGATGGTGATATAAGGGAGGTAGCATTGCATTATTTTTGGATATATTGGAAAAAATGATATTGGTATATTGTTGAATCAAAAATGAAATTGAGTTGAATGTATCAAATCCGTGATTTTTATATATATACATATATACACACATATAAATAGATTTTTGGTTTATCATATATGGTTTGCTTGTATAGGTTAGAATTTCAGTAGTTACTGAGATGTTTGATCTCACCCCCTACATTAACAATTTTCAGGCGAATGATCTAGTAGGAGTCAAAGGAAGGCACCAATGGAGTAAGCCATAAAGGCTTTTGTACTCCTCGGGCACATACTATGTTATATTTTTAATTTCCATAACTATAAGACTTTAATAGTTTATTTTGTTATTATGTCAGAAATATTTTGAAATTATGACTTATTTGGAGTGTTAGTAATGTATGGATTTTTATTTGAAATATTTTATTGGGTATATGGATATAATTATGTGAGGTGTTACAATGCACATCACGTATACATAGGTATAAGTCAACATTATCTAAGGCTCATTACATAATTATATCAAAATGCTTCAAAATACAACATAATGATAATACAGATTCATAAAGATCATATATGATCTCCTTAGCCCAACACAATCTCCTTGCCCTTGTCCATGTTTGATCCATTCCCTATTTGATGTATAATTTAACATAAGAAAGGAATGAGATTTTATGGAAACTTGAGTAGCAATAAATCATAATTATCATATTAATCAAACTTTGCATAATGTATTATGTCACAATACTTCAAGATATCTTCAAGTCACATATCATGCTTTATGCCATGAATTTAAACAAGCATATAATACTTTGACATATCATTATGCATTTAGCCAAAGCATATCAAGCATCATAATTTCAACCATTCCACAACACAATTCAATCAACATAAAGCAAGCAACACAAACACATTAAGTAAGCAAGAAAACAATCAAATTATAGATTTAATGCTACCTCGTACACTTGATATAATTCAGTCTCCCTAAGGGGTTAATGTTGGAAATTGTGCCCTAGGGGCCAATCATTTTGCTATGAACATTGTTGATTTATGAATTTATTAATTACGTTATCATATTATTTGCATGTTTACTGTGATGACTATCCTTGGATAACTCATGGTTTATCCTAAATGTCCCTGGTCGGTCATCTATGTGGGAGCAAAGATGAAATAAGACCAGTATGACTTTAAAGATATATAGAGATATAAATTAAAGTCATAGGCACATGTAAGAGTACAAGGTGTTAGACTGACCCGCTATGAGAGAGCTGCATGGGTTAAGTCATAAGCTTCTCTCATATACAAACCATGTCACTGTGCCCTTTGACCTGAGATCATCATGGATTCCTACATGAGAAACACTTAGCTTTGACCTAGTCAAAAGTCACTTTTGACCGAGTGATCATAAAGACTATGTTCAGGCTTAGTGGTTTTTCATGCGGAGGAATGTGAATGGTCAAGATGGAATTTGTCCCTCACATTCGTAGAGAGATATTACTGGGCCCCTCGATGAGTGAGTCTGAGAAATGTATGGCCATACTATAATGGAAAGGTAGTTCCGTTTCTATACTCAGACTACTCAGGGTCGAGAAAGTAACGGTCATGAATAGGAAGATGACGTTCTCCATGCCTCATCATGACCAAAATGTCGTGTGACAAAAGGGACGTGATATGGTTGTAAGAAAGGTTGCATCGTTCAATGATCCTCATATGTTTTGGGTAGTCGTGATGTCTTGCTAGAGACCGCTTACGACTTGTGAGTCATTATAGTTAATGGCCCACTGCCAACTTCATATGGGCCTACAGGGTCGCACACAAAATAGCCCAACGCGAGTTATGATGTCCAGATTCATTGAATCTAAGATATATCCAGATTCAATGAATAATATAGGGTGGACGTGTATATATATATATATATTCGTGTATATATATATTATATAAATATAAGAGATATTAATTGTTAGATTTAATTTATAAGAATAAATTAGATCTATGTAAATTAATTCCGTCATATCTTTATTTTTGAATTAAATAAATAGGTGAATTAAATCTGTGAGACGGATTTAATATAAACCGTATTTATTTAATTGTTCTCTTATCTATTATGCAATATTTGATATTGTATTAATTTCGGAATTATTTAGGATTATTTCGAAATTAAATATCATTCATAATACCTATAACATCCTAATATTTGATATTAGGGAGCTAGGT
>NW_021632465.1:0-45387 GCF_004799145.2 Neltuma alba | reverse complement strand
CGTCCACCATCTCTTCTTTCCAGGGTGAGTGTCTTCCCTTCGGCGTCTTTTCAAACGGAACCCCCGATCTGAGCTGTTTTTCTACCATGTTTTTGCTTCTCGAAGATTCCCTTTGAAGATTTCAGATTCTGTGTTTATCACATTGGGGTGATTCTATTACTGAGCTCACTTTCTTGTTTTGATCAAAATTGGGCATGGAAGTAAAAAACTTAGCTTCACTGTTCAACCTGAAATCACCACAAATCATTTATAAGCTAGTGCTCTAAAGGTGCTGTAGGGATTACGAAAGGGATATCACTGTAATTTTCTGTATTTTTTGCAGCCAATGCTTCTGGAGATGGGGAAATTAACTGAAAATAGGTTAATTTTCACCCAAAAAAAATGTCTAGGAGCGTTCATTTTCTTAATTATCTTTTTTGACAAAGCTTTTATTTTTTTGGAATGAAAAGCTTTTAGCTAGTGACGAATAATGTCAGAAAAATGTGAGCTACTTGCACATTTGCAGTTTGCGTTGTACTTCATCATTCTATGGTTATTCTTTACTTTAATTTTCGCTTCTGTGATTTGATGTTTTGTAATTCAATCTCAAAGTTATTCACATCAACTTATTTTGGTTATCTATCTTTTGATGCATTGCCTTTGTTGCTGTTTAAAATTCTTTGTGAAAGTCTGAAAGATTGCGTTACAGGGTATACTAGTTGGATGCTACAATGCAATATAAAACACATTCTGTTAATCTAGTTGTGGGCGGGTAAATATTGCCTTTTTAGAAGCTGAAAGAGTTTATGTGACCTTTTAACTGCTTGGCTTGCCTAGGCATGGGGTGAGAGTGGGTTGATAGTGATGCTCCTTTAAAAGGAAATGCAGATAAGAATTTTGGTCGCCACTTTGCAATGGCTTTGGTCTTTAGTTTTATGTACACTTTTTGCTCAAAATTTTATATTTACCAAGCATGGAACGTTATTCTGCTTTAATCATCCCGGATGTAATTATCAAAAGATCTAATTGGTATCACGTATTCATAGAAGAATCTCGTTTCAATATGCTTTACAAGGATCTAATTTCCATTGGTTTCAGGTAGCCTGAAGCTTTTGAGAGCTGCGTTGATCTGATTCCAGCACAAGTTGCAGATAGATACAAAACAAGCAGATGGTAAGCTCTTTGCACATCTAAAATTGCTGGGTTTAGAAATCAATCCTCAAAAGAAGTAAAAAAAACTTGAAGATAGAGCACAGTAAACTATGCCCAACGACCATGTTTATTGAATCTGCCAATGACGATTTAAATATGTAAAATGATAATAAAAACAGAAAAATTTACTCATATCCACTAAAACAGCAACTATGCTGCTAAATATTCAGGACAAACTTTGACAGAAACAGGCTATTCATTATTATTTTCGAGCTACAACTAATTCCTAATAGTCAGTAACTAATCCACGTCAGCTAATGAGGCACATCTCAACATTTTTTTTTCCCCAGTTCCTGCTTATGGTTCCTTTTAAATTGCACTGGTATGCACCTGAATGATGGTTTCACTTGTTTTTGTTTTTCATCTAGCAACAACTCGAGATTCCTGAGCTTTAGACTGATATATCTATATGTCTATTCTACTTTTGACTCTACATAGGAGTGAGATTGATGCCTTCTAAGTTGATGTATGCATCTTTTATTTCTTTCCCGTAAAACTTTGGAACCACAAGAAGTATCCGCCAGCTAGGAATGCATTAACAAATTGGTTTACGCATCTCAACTCAACTCTCCCCCCCCCCCCCCAAAAAAAAGAAAGAAAAGGAAAAGAAAAATCTTCGGCATCCTTAAATTTTCATCCCTTATCTCTCTGTATGTGATTTTGTTTATTAAATATTCCTTCCACTTATCATCAACAACAACAAGAACAACAAAGCCTTATTCCACTTATCTTCATATATGCAAAATTTGTAAACTAAGGAATGCGATGGAAAACTTAGAATTGAAGTTTATTTTGTGTTTAGTAATTGTCAACAAGTTTGACATTAAGTAGGTTTCAGATTATTTCCTACCTATTCGTCTTTCCGATCTTATCTTTTATTCCTCCATTCTTCCCCAGTTCTTTCCCTCTTTCCGCTTTTCCCTTTCCCCTCCTAGATATTTGTTAGGTGGTACAACAACAGTTACAATACGCCTTCACTAAGTGGGTTTGGCTTCATGGATCAGACAATGTGCTCTACGAACAATATATTATTTAGTAAGAGATCTCATTTGATAAGAAGCCTTATTCCAATGTTTGTTAGGTACAACATTGGGACAAAATCCTGGCAACATCATACTGAAGGGAAAGCCAATAAAATCTATCATTGACTAATGCTATGGTCTCATCCTTACCAAAATGTCTAACTAAGCCCTAGCATGCTATTCCCAAACAGAAAAATCTCTCATGATTGTCTGCGGAATGGGCAACTTAGTGATATTGAAGGGGTAAGCTTCCCTAACGAGGAAGAGTTTCGTTACATAGATGATGCCTTGTGTCATCTAAGCTCTCTTCCCTCCAAAACCGAAGACATGTATAGAAAAGTATATATATATATATATATATATTAATTGGGTTTATTTTGTGTTTAGTGATTTTCTTTGTTTTAATAATTTGGATTTTCTTTAAACTATTTTAAAATAAGATATCTAGGTTATTTTTTAAAATTAATTTATATTTCTGTCTCAATAGCCCTGGGGTTTATCATTTTTCAAACTCTATGGCCTGTTGAATGTTATTAAGATTATACACCATCCACTTCTCCTTTTGTTCTTCTCTTTTCTCCCCACTTTCCCATGTCCTACATCAGTATTTTATCTTTATGGTCACTAAAACAGTGAAGAGCCAGCATAAATTTTATGCTTATCAGTTAAGCTGCTACCTTTTAGTGTTGATTGGCTGATTTTAGAGCCTTGACTTAAAGTAATGTCATATCGTTGTATCACTGTACTGATCTTTTAATTCCTAGCCTTGTGAAAGCTGATGACTTAACCTTGTTTTTGAATTTGAACGGGGAGGAAAAGAATTGTGATAAATTCTTGGTGACACTATCTTTAATCTCATGCAAAATTTCATTTTCTCTTCACACAATTTGTTCCTGTCAAGTAGCTCATGTTGTCTTATGTGTGATCTTCTCCCTTTCCCCTAACAACCACTTCTTTTAAAATAAGGGGTCTTTTACTCTCTGTGTGATTCTAAGTTTAACTAAACTGTAACAGCCATCCATGACTATTGTTACTTGGTCTTCAACTTCGGTTTGGGTACTGGAATTTCAGATCACCTAAATTCCTTTCCTCAAGCTTGCTTTCGTGCACCTAAGTTTTAGATTTCAGAAATTGAATAATTGGCTCACCTATTTTGACAAATGCAACGATCAACATCATATATTGCTTAGGTAACATCTGTTGACATTGAAAGCGATAGCTAAAAGTTAATGTTTATTGTCTAATTAGACAATTAAATAGAATACGATTTTTTTGGGGTCCATTGTTCTTGACTCAAATATCCCTCTAGGTTTATGTCTTTGTTCAAATATATGATAATCCAATCCTCTATGCAGGTTGTATAAAAATTCAAATAATCTGATCCTTTTATCCCTTGTTTCCTGGATCCTTTTTACTTGATTATTATTCTGTATTGGGTTGTCTGCTAATTTCTTCCCTATATTTTCATTTACTTCTGATTTGGAGATTAGTTCTTCTCTGCTAAACCTAATCCATGAACAGGTCTACGTGCCAGCATTGCAAAGGAAAGTTTATAGGCTTTTATCCTCCTCCAGCACTTACAGGCTCTCTCTTCCACGTTGCACATCTTCTCCATTGCACTTCTCTTGTGCTTGTTCAGAGGCATCATGGCTTAGGACCATACGCCACTTTAGTTCCTCTGATGACCATAATTGCTTCATCAAACGACATATGAGAGACCCTGATGGGTCTTTAAGTTTTGATGACAAGGGTGCCAGTGACAGAATCCAACAGCATCCTTCGGAACCAGTTCCAAATAGGCCTTCAAGAAGTGACCACCAGTTTGATCAGCCTCCTCCGAATTTTCGAGAATTTAGCAGAGGCTCCCGTTCTTTCACTCCAAGATCTGATAGCCCACTCGGTGATGCTGAAAAGTCAAATATATATTCCCAATCCACTGCTGGATTTCGGGGTAGAAACATGGGTGTAGGAGCAAATAAGGAAGCCCCGAAAATGGACCAAAGTTTTCTTGAGAAATTCAAGCTTGGTTTTGATAATAAGAGATCTAAGCCCTCAGAGGATGCAGGAAGCAGCCAATTCGAAGGAGAGAAAAAGTCAAGCCCTGATGAACCAGCTCCAGACTCTATACCTCAGGATGCTGATGAGATCTTCAAGAAGATGAAGGCAACTGGTCTAATCCCCAATGCAGTGGCTATGCTTGATGGTTTATGCAAAGATGGTCTTGTTCAAGAGGCCATGAAACTTTTTGGCTTGATGCGGGAGAAAGGTACTATTCCAGAGGTTGTCATATACACTGCCGTTGTGGAAGGCTACACAAAGGCCCATAAAGCCGATGATGCAATAAGGATTTTCAGGAAAATGCAAAACAATGGCATTTCACCAAATGCTTTCAGCTACACAGTCCTCATAAAAGGACTCTACAAGTGTAACAGATCGCAAGATGCTATTGAGTTTTGCATGGAGATGTTAGAAGCAGGTCATTCTCCAAATCTATTGACTTTTGTAGGTCTAGTTGACAGTATCTGCAAGGAAAAAGGCGTAACCGAAGCTCAGGGTGTTGTCAGAAGATTAATGGAAAAGGGTTTTAATCTTAATGAAAAAGCAATTAGAGAATTTTTGGACAAAAAGGCGCCATTTTCATCTTCAGTTTGGGAAGCCATCCTTGGGAAGAAAACCCCACAAGGACCATTTTAGATGTCTTGGTAGACACTGAAGCTATTTTGGTTTATATCTTTTGTTGAACGATCACGGCTTCGAATCTTTATTAAACGCTAATATTTAGTCCTTGTCTCTGTTAAAGCTTCAAGCTTTTCAAAGATTCAAAATTGCTCCACTAAGGTGTTATGCATCAAGTTTATGAAGTTTAGCTTTTTGGCGAAGCATGCGATCCGGTTACCATTCTTACCGTGAACAAGTCCACCATGTGATTGTTTGTCTTCTCTGGTTTACTAATTTATCTATATTAAGGTATACCTGACCCATTCAAGGAAATGATTTCTTAGGCTTTGAAAAAGGCACTTGGAAACGCACGTTATTTTATGTAATTATGTACTATTTAAAGCTATTTTTGTAAACTATTCTTATAGAAATCTAGTTTCCTTTTTAATTGTGAATCATGAAACTTTTTTTGATTAAATAGGCAATTAAAAATTTTAAAATAACTTTTCTTTCAATAATTAAATTTTACAATCACCTATTGTAATTTGTAAGTCAATTTTGCTATCAAAATTTGCCACGGGTCGTGTATTAATCTTGGCATTACCTTACTTGGATCTAAGTAATGCTCAGGAAATGCGTAAACCTTATCTTTGAGCCCAAATATATAGGTTTGGATATTAGCGTTCTTGGGTCCAAGGAAGGGACTCAAATTTCAAGGTCGGTTGGGATCAAAAGTGAATTTTGGACATACATATTCCAACCAACATATCCTGTTTACAAGATCAACCATCCCAAGCTAAACATAAGGGTCCTTTGACAGTTTTGGCATTTTACGCCCATTCGAATTAGTTGTAGACAATCTATTTTGCACCATGTAAAGTAAATATGCCAAAAAAAAAAAAAATCTCGTAAAGCATAAAAGCAATTTTTAAACGGATCCAAATGAGTTGGGCTTCTCTCTTATGCTCTCACCGCTTGCTACCATCTTTTAGCCCCCAAAACCAGTGAAAATTAGACTGAATGATGTGGTTCAACGGAAAAACTGATAAATTAGCTAGTGATTTGGCTTGGTTCAAGTAATAGATCAACTTGAATCGGCATTAACCCGATCAAACTGGGGGAGGGTGAACCGGTAAAAATTGGTGTGAATGGTGATGAACCAGTTTGGATGATTACCTTACTATTGGTTTTTTTTTTTTTTCATTCAGGTCCTAATATCTCAATCACTATAAATTTGAATGAATTTTAATAATAATTTTGGTATCAATGACTATTAATTTTAGTTAATGAGGAATCTTAAAAATCGAAATTCTCCATGTTATTGTATCTTGTTATTATTATAATCAAACCACTGTTGTATTTTCTTATAATTTGTCATCGGTAATTATTAATATTGTTATACTTTGATATTTTTAATTAAATTATATTATTTTAATATGATCAGTTTGAACTCGAGTTGACCCTGTTCTAACTCACTAACCTTTGAACCACGCTCTGAACTAGTTTAGTATCTAGTTCGATTTTTTGTTGCTTGCCCAAAACCACATTGTTTTGGGACCCTAAAATATTTTTGTATTGTCTTAAATTAATTGTTAGCACACTCAGCATACTAAAATATTTTTCTACTAGCACCCCATATCTAACACATGTTACTCTGAAATATTTTTCAATAATATCTAATATTTTAAAAGGTTTTTTTCGTAATACTTAGCATCTAACATTCATCATACTAAAGTATTTTTTTAATAGCACCCAGTATTTTAAGCTAATTTTTAATACATTCAATATCCTAACATATTTTTCTAGTAGTAGTTAGTATCTTGAAGTCAATTTTTGTGGAATAGTATATATTATTATCAAAGCACATTATTTAATAAAGAAAATCATGATGAAAAATAAAGTCTAGGCTGGTAGGTGCAATGTGTTTTATTCAATTTTATTTTTGGTAAATCCTAATTTTTCTCAATTTGGTGTCCTATTTTCAATATTTTTTTAAAGAGGGTAAGTAATAGGACATGAAAAAAATAATTATGATTTTATTATATTTCTAAAATAATTATAAATTATCAATTTGGCATAAGAAGAACTAGGTTCCTATCTTTTTCTCTGTGCCTAAACTCTTTTCTTTTGACAACTAAATGCAGCTTCCCTCAAACCATCCGCAACCGCCGCATCAACACATCTGTTGATTTTCCAACGTCTCATTGCTGCGTCTCCACCACCATCCTCCTCACCGGTGCAAACAAATTTGATCAGATTTCCCAAATCATGACTTTCCTGCCATAACCGTCAGCCAATAGTCCCAGATCCCGAATTTTTTATGTCAAATCACGACACCACCAGTATAGTTAGAATTGCCCTCATGAACACGATCTGAACCCAAAGTTGACCAAAATCAAAAAGAGCCTCCACACCCCTCCATGTGCCTCCTCAACGTCTACGAGTGAATTACTCGTGCATCACATTGGATTTCACAAAATTTACATTTCGTGACCCAAAGTGTAACACCCCGAATTTTATGATTTAGGATGAGTAGAAAAGAGAAAAATTTATTAAAATTATTTATTTGCCAAATAAAGGGGGAAAATTATGGAATAATGATTTTGAGGGTTTAGAGATATTTTGGAAAAGTTCATTCTCCAAAAAGTGGCTTAAATAATTTTAATGGATAATTTTAGGAGAAAAATAGTCAGGAGTTGACTTTTGATATGAAATTCTTAGGAAAATTATTTTATGGGTCAAAGAAGCTAATGGATAAGAAAGATCCATTTATGATATTTTGGTTTAATTTCTGGATATATCTTATATTTCAGAAAAATAGGAGAAGGGATAGGATTGGAGAAATAATTATTTTGAGAGGGCAAAATGGTCCAGAAATGCTGTAAACACGTGCTGCCTTCTCCTCAAGACATCTGAATCCTTTCTCCATTACACAGCTGGTTACCCACGTGTTGCTCCATCCTTTTAACAATCAGACACTCACCCACTTCTTCATTCATTTCGGTGTCCATGGAAAATCAGAGTGAGAGCGCGAGCGAGAGAGGGAGAGCAGGGGAGAAGATGCTGTGCTGAATCTTGGTGATCGAAGATACTTCAACTGCATGCAAACCGATCAAGTATTCAGGTGAGCCTCACGTGTTCCTTTGCCGTCTTCGTTTCTGGGTTTTGCTGCATGGTTAGGGAGCTTGATAGTGGGGCAGTGAGAGACGGGTAGTGAGAGAAAGTGAGTAAAAGGATACAAGCTTCGGTGAGCTAGTGTTTTATGGCCGATTGAAGTGTATGATATCGGTTTTTGGGCTTGCATGTAAGGTTGATGCTCTGTTTTGAGATTACCGAACAGGGGCTTAATTTTTGGAGCTATGGATGTCGGTTTCTAAGATCTTGGGAAGAAAGAAAACCGAGTTGCGTTTTGATCTTCTTATCTGCATGTGATATCTGAAAGGCTGTGTCGGTGCTCTGGTTCTTGGTGGCCGAAACTGATAAATATAAGTGTGTACATATATATGTTTTGCGTGTGTGTATTCGGTCTAAAGGTCCTTCTCTTCGTCTCTGTTTCTTGAATCCCCCGACAGAGCATGTTATGGCTGTGAAGTGATTTTCATGAATTTAAGATATGGAGAAGTAAGGAAATAGATTAGTTGTAATAGAATAGATATAATGGGAAGTTTTAAAGATTGAAGGATTGAGTGAGAATTAAAGTTAAAGGCTGTTTGGTCGCAAAATAATCTTAAATTTAGATATTTGCTTAAGGAAGCCTTCCCAAGAGAATAGTTGAATAAGAAAAACAATCCAGGATGATCAACTGCTACGTAAGGTAGAGATTAAAGAAGATTTGGGATTTAAAGAGTTATTTAATTTATGAGATACCGTTGGATCAAGCACTGATCTACCCTTACTAATAGATAGGTTTTTTTTCAAGCCCACCAAGAAGTAGAAAGAAAGGAGAACGGTAAGGTTTGATTTGGAGGGATGCGGACCAGGTAGTAATTCTTTCCTCCCTTACACTTGTGTATGATTGCTGCATGTCTGTTTGTGCCATATTGCTATTCAAAAAGCATGAGAACATGTAATCCTTAATTCCTTGCATGGATTTTTAGCCGTGATCACGTGTAGCTGATAGACATGGGGCAGTGATTGCCAATTATTTGCGCTTTACTTATTCAGCTTGTCTAACCGACATGGGGTATTGATGCCAATTATATGCGCGGCAGTGATTGCCTATTATTTGCGCATTATTTATTCAGCTTGTCTATCTGTCATAGCGCATAAATGCTTAATTGCATTAGCTTGCAAGGTTTTGTTCCATATGGCTTGTTTTGCATGTTTTATGTGATCTGCACATTTGTTTGATGGAAATTACTACTACGGGGATTCTTCGGAATCTCACCCCCCCAATTTATGATGAACAGTGAAGGCTAGTAGCTAGAAGGACAAGGAGGTTATTTAAGAAGAAGATGGGCTGGTTGAAGAGCAGAGATACCTGTTATAATTCTGTAAATTGTATAGCAAAATATATGGGCAAGTAACTATACTTGCTCTATGGAAATATTATTTTGTATCCTCTAGAAGAAGGAAGAGAGCATTGCCAGGTGCACGTATATGCTGTCAACCAAGAGTGTTGCTTTATTTTTAATATAATATTATAAGATTGTATAGTATGAAATTATTTTAGATGATAATAGATTAAGTTGAAAGCAGGGTTGATATTGGATCACTCATTAGTTATCTGAAGCTTTGAAATATTTGATCAACAGATTCTAATGTTAAAGGAAAAAAAAAAAATTCCCTGTCTTTTCCCAGGACGGAAACCTGGCGTTAGTGATTCACAGACGTTAAAATGATCCTATTAATATATATATAAAAGTGAGGTGTTGCACAAAGTTTGGGAAAAAATTGCACTTTGACCCAAATTTTTGGAAACAATTACAATTTTACCCAGATGTCCGACAAAATTACACTTTAAACCCAGGTTTAGGGGGAATTAAACTTTTGGACCCATTTTTGTAAAATTACACTTTTGAGCCATTTGGCCATTCTTCAATTATGTACCTTCCTAAGCTATTGAAAGATTTTGGGATATATTTCTTTTTCAATTTCTTTATTATATTTATTTGTTTTATTTAGCCTCTCTAATTTAAAAAAAAGGAGGGAAGGAAATTTAAAAAGGGAGAAGAAAAATTTAGATGGTAGAAAAGTTAGTTTAGGGAAAAAAAAAAGGAGAGAGTAAGAAAAGAATTGTTATGCTACTTAGTTTTAAATATAAGTTATAAAGAATACCTTTACAGAAAGCTTCACTATACACATGACACCCCATATAAGGATATTGATCATGACTGTACTAGATACACTACTCACACTTACCGGTATGTCAACCAGGTGCAATATGACTATGTTGATTGTGATGATTACATTGCCTAATACTATGCTAATTCTACATATCATTACTGTTATGAGTATGTCATGTAACGACAACTTGGTTGCAAGGTGCAAATAGAATAACTTGAAGCTAAACTTGACTGCTGGAAATAATCATGTAACTATGCACCCAGTAAGTTTGAAAAACGAGTTAATGAGGGAATTGATAAGCTTATGAAATTCATCAGTAATTCAAAGAATCAAGTGGAAAAGGCTCTCCAAGTAACTAAACTAATAAGGATCAAAGCTCATTCATTAAACACGAAAGAAGATATTGTAAAAGTGAAGTGGTGCCTACAACTCATGTAGAGCCCATTCATAGTACTCAACAGGCACCACTGGACATGTCTGTGATTCAATTGAGCAAGACCCTTGATCTTGTTATCGTTAACAGTAAAAAAAATTTCAAATACTGATCAGATTGTTCGATTGGCACAAGTGTAAGTAGTTTCTTCTCATATTGTGGCCAGCAAGAATCAGTTTCATTATTCTATAGTGCCATCTCGTTTGAAACATACACCTCCTAAGATTGCCTTATTATTGAACAAATCACTCCAACGGTATCTTGTACATTGGAAAAGTTTTCTAGATACTATCCAAGATCCAGTTGCTCATTGTTGCCAATGGTTCCTCTTTTGGTACCTTCCTCATTGGAAAGTAGTCCCAGATTGAAGTATTATGCCAAGCTCTTTACCCCTCCCTTCCCTCCCAATATTTGTGCATCAATTTTAACTTATCAGGAGTCGAGTTCTTCAAGTAGGGGAGAAATAATGGGACATGGAAAAAAAATAATTATGAGTTTATTATATTTCTAGAATATTTGAATTATCTAGGATATTTAGATTATTTAGATTTTTAGGATTTATTTAGATTTGTTAGTATTTTATTATTTTATTATTAGAATTAGTTGTTGTTATTATTTTCAGTTTTATTACTATTTTAGTATAAGTAATTTTAAGTTTCTCTATGGAAGTTGATGCTGAAATTTAATTAACTCCTTGTTGACTCTCAGTATCAAATGTTGATTGAAGAAATGTTAGCACAATACTCTACGGGTTTGCAGCAGTGAGCCTATGAATTGCAAGCTCTTATTGGGTTGGGCAAACAAGTTGACTATGATGCCACAAGATGCAAGCTGTGAAGGTAGTGAGATTATTGTTAATTCTTGAACCTTCTCATATGAATTATGCCATGCATTGAAACCGTACGTTATGTGTTCCGGGCCATAAGTTGAAATTACTTTCAAGTTGAAGTTTTAAATTGTATTTTGCACTAGTGTAACTTCATTTGTTTTCCTAATTCTAAAATAGTGCTTTCCTTCACATGCAGTTCACATCTCAAAACCACAAAAGCTATGGATTTGAAAGGAACAAGTTGTGAACTATGGATTTTGAAGAAGAGCGACGGATTCTTCCCATAAGTATAACTGTCAATACTCACTTTGATCTCAATCAGTCCTTTCTAATGGCCTTGTGATTTTACTTGTATTAGATACTTTCATGTTACATTATTATTGTGACTTTTGAGTATTTATATAACACTACAATTAATATATATGTTGTGATTTGACTTATTATGCTTTTATGTATAAATCTTCTTTATATAGTGACTTTTGAGTATAGGACATTTTTTTGTTGGATTGGAAGTGATTTAAAGAACCTCTTTTTTGTAAAGAAAATGTCATTTTTTTACTTCTCTTTTTCTGAAGACAGAAGGGAAAGGAGCCACTTTTTACTTCTATTTTCCTAAAAACAGACATGAAAAGTAGCCCTTTTCACACCTATTTTTGGATAGACAAGAAAAGTCCGACTTTTCACATCTGTTCAAAATAGAAGTGAAATGTGAATACTTATTTATGTCCCTTCTTTTTATATCCCCCTCCAAAAAAATAGAGGTAAAAAGCCCTTCAGAATAGAAGTAAAAAGTTTCTGTTGTAGTAGTGGTGTGACTATGCACTCCATAAGTGTAATAATCTTGAAATTTTCATAATAAATTAATCAATACTTATATTAATTGTTGTAGCTTGAGTATTGAACCGAGCTTGGAGATATATGGTAATAAAGGTTGCTAAGGAGGCCAAAGGTTATAGGTTCTAACCCTTGTCTTGTTTAGAGGAGAGTTATTTTGTTCAGTTTTATAAAAAAATTACTTAAATACCCATGCTAAAAAAAACAGCGAAATTTGCGGCATATTTTTTTTTCTTTTTCTCTTTCGGTGCTTCAGTTGAATGAGAGAGAGGAGAGACTGAGAGAATTAGGCCTAAGCAAACGGTTATTCGGTTCGGTTAATGAAGATAACCGAAATAACCGAAAACCGAACATATCATAATTTTGAAACCGAACCGAAACCGAATGTAATGAACTAATCGAACCGAAATAACCGAAATATTTTCGGTTCGATTAGTGGGCTTGTTCAGTTAGTGGGCCCTTTTTTGGGCTTTTTTTATAAAACGTATCATACTAATTTGGAATGCCAAAAAAAGGGTAAATAGTAAGATTATGAATTTTTTGGGCTTCTTTTGGACAATGAATTTAAATATTTGAAAGGTGTAACAAAAGTTCTAAATTCCAGACATATATTACTAATAATTAAGTTCATCTTTCCTGCATCAATCCAAACTTAATTAACATCCAAACAAACTAACAAAATTACAACAAATTCCATACAATCCTTATCCCCAAATTCTTATATAATTTGGCTTCATGCTTTTTCTTTTTGTAGTCCCACTTGCAACCGGCATTGAAGGCTTTGTTGTTTGAGTAGCCCCATCATCCCCGACTTGAGCATCACCTATGATTTCACCATGAGAAGACACCTATAATCAATCAAATTATATAAGAAACTAAATGAGGACAATTTATAATGAATAGATAACTCCCATCTGTAATCAATCTCTCTTTTTAATTTACATTTTCTAACCGGAGAGGTATTTGTGCAGTGCAGTGCAAAACAACAGAAAGGGACAAGGTTCGGGCTGAATTTTCTTAATGATGCTTTTACATGCCAAATCAAATTTACGAGGAATCTAGTTGTTTAGCTTCAGGTTCTGTGGAGAGAGAAAAAATTGAATTACATGACAAATCAATTAACTCAATCAGTTAGTTAATATTCTATCTAGCTAAGAACACTGCAAGGAAAGAAATGATTCTAACCATATTTAATTCAGCTCTGTAAACAAGCAATAGTAGCATGGCAAGATGCAAAATAGGGACGAACCAACCCACATACCTTGTACTTCAGAAGAAGGCGACGATGGTTGAAAACCAAATGAAGGGGCAACAGAAGCGGTGGAGTTGAAAGATAGGGAAGAGGACTTGAAGTTACCCCTTTCGACTGGAGATGTGCCGGAAGGCTTCAATGAAGCTCAGAATCCGAGCAATGGAGTTGAGGAGGGAGGCCATGATCGACCGATTTGGAGGCGCACAGACACTGAGAGACAAAGCAGAGTCGCCAAAGTCTGAATAGAAGATGATGGAGGAGAGGATGTCGGAAGCCACAACCCACAAACCTGAAGCTCTCAGAGACGAACAATGAGAAGCTGAGAAGCTGAGAAGGGACGAACGAAGGAGGTAGAGGCAACAATGGTCGATTTTAGATCATCTCCTGCTGAGGAGGGGAGGTCGATGCTGCGATTTCAGATCTTCTCCCACTGAGAAGGGGAGGATGAAGGAGGGTGAAGTCAGAGGCTGTGGCGTGCCGCGTGCGGCCGGTGGGATCTAGGGCAAGAGCTTGAGGGGCACACTAGTAGCAGGGAAGAGCTGGGCTGGCGGGATCTAGGGCAGGAGCTTGGCAAGTGGGTGTTTCAGTCTATGAGAGGGAGAGACCGAGAGATGAGAGTACTAACTAATAGAGAGGGCACTGGGCTAGAGCTCAACTTTGGGCTCAGGAGTCAGGCAGACCAAGTATTGGGTCTGGGTATGACTGGACCGTGATATTCTAAAATTAAGAAAGATAGAAAAAATTTAAAAAAAATAGTATATTCAATTATTTGGTTATAACCAAAAAATTTTTATGGACACCGAACTGAACACTGAACACCGAAATAATCGAAAAAATTAACCAAAAAAAAAAAAACCGAATTAAATTCGGTTTGGTTCAGTTTTCGGTTACGATTCGGTTTTGCTCACCCCTAGAGAGAACAACTCCTGAACTTTGAAGCCTAACCTCTCCACTCCCTCCTTTGGTGTTCGGTGTTCGGTTCGGTGTTATTCTCTCTAGGGGTGAGCAAAACCGAACCGTAACTGAAAATATAAATATCAGTTTAACTCGGTTTAACCCTGATCTGACCCATTGACCCTTGACCCACTGTTTCGACCAGTTTAATACCCGGTCCGGTTTTATGTTCCTTGCTATTTTGACTCCCAAATTCTAATAGCTCTTATAGGATGGACATTACACTTTTAATTTATCTCACAAGATTTACCGTATTGGGTGCCATTTTCAACACAACATCCTTATCAATTTAAACCCAAAGGACATGAGAGGAATTTAACTTGGTCCTTAAATGACAAATCAAATGTTTCATGTTGAACTTCAATTCTCCCGTTACTTGGATACCATCAACATTGCAAGAATAATCTTCAAACTACTCACGTTACAACCCACAATTCACCATTATCATCATTCAATCCATCAAAGATCATGTAATCATTCAAACTCATCCACCGAACAAGCATCTTGACTCAATAGACAAAGCATGACTTCTAAGCAAACTTTCTCCTAAACATTTTTACAAACACCATATATGAAGTAAATATCCAACAAGATGACCAAGCATATTAATCCACTGTTCCAGTCTTAATAAACTTCATAACAGCCACAACAAACCAAAAATTTCACAGCCCAGCACAAATACGAACATTAAATCCAAAACAGAGAAATAAAATGCGGAGGACTAACTTATCTCCATCACCGACAGCAGTAAACTAAGAGTCTAAAGGAGAGGAAGATAAAGATCACATCAACAGTCAAACAAGAGTAAGAAAAGACGAACTCCAATCCTTCTAACCACCAAAAGTCGAACAAAGCAAGTGGGAAAGATGGCACAGTGAAGCTGGAAAACTCAGAATCAAAGCATGCCAAAAGAATCAAAATGCTGCATTGACAACGGCAACTCTGACGGCAAGGAACGGTGGGAGAAGCGACGAACCATTGTCTTCGAAACAAAAAATTGTAGATATTGCTTCCCAATATTAGATTCTTACTGGTTCAATTATTCAATTATCATTTCTTCCCCAAAGCATCGTCAAAGAAAAGAAGCATAAATCATTCAACACTCTGATGCTCCATTTGGTAGCATTGAAGGCTTGGAACTGGAATTGGGACAGGAAGTGAAAAATTGGATGGTTTGGTAAGAGGGAAGCCAGTTCCATGGAAATGTCAGTTCCATCAACTATGATAGCTGCCACTTCCTTGCTCCCCCATAAGAACTGGGTTCCAGTTCCATGGAACTCACTTCTGTGACCATTTTACCCCTTCACCCTCTCTCCATTGAAACACCAAGGACGATTGAGCATGACAACGGTGAACGCAAAGAGACGGAAGACGGCGAATGCGACGGAGGAGGACGGATCTCCAAGTTCTCGATCTCTTCTGAGATGACCTCTTGTTTGTGTCTTCATCGATTGCGGCAGGACGACGAAGACCTCAGATTGCTGGATTTATGCTCTACGATTCACGCGCCATTCAAGATTTGATTCTGTCTTCTTCATTTTCGGCAGGTTCCGTTACGCTGATTGCTTCAATTTTTCTTTAAACATTGTATTTGAAAGTAGTTGAAGTGAATGAAATCTAACTTTGATTGCGATTGGAAGAATTGGTTTTCCTTTTATCATTGTTTGCGATTGGAAGAAGCTTAAATCGAAACCCCAAAAAAATTGGTGTATTGGAGATTTATAGTTAGCTAGAGGAGGAGAAGGAAAAGGAACGATGGTTTTTGGGTGATTTGATTGTGTTGTTGTGGGACAACTTCGATGCACGGTGGTGGACGGTGGTCACATGGGCAAGGGATGGTTGTCCTGGGATCTGGTTCAGCTTCAATCCATGGGATTGTGCTTTATTTTCTCAAAAAAATAATGGTATTTTGGTCTTATAATAAAATACACATATTTATTAAAATTAATATCCCACTTCCATTGACATACCAAACATGCTCTAAAAAAAACACACACACACATATTAAAATTAATACATTTAATTATTATTCATGATACTCACTTATAATACCAAACTATATATACATGTAAAATCTTATGACACTACCTTATTTTTGTATGTACGGGCTGATAGCTTGGCAGTTTCTCCACTCAAAAGTAGGTAGGTTTCAAAAGTGAGGCTTGTAAACAAGTGGTTTCTTGACTAGGTCATGAATCGATGGTCCCTCATATTTTGCTTTGTCGTCGTGAGATTGCTCATCAATGATCGGAATTTCAGCAGAGGATGAGTCTAATGTTGGGATGTTATCGTTATCGGCCGGAGGATGGTTGTTATTAGCAGCTGGTGGTGGCCGGCGGTGATAAGCCTCCGAATTTTCAAATGAAGCGATGAGAAACACCGCTCCAAAAAGGAGCACTGGAAAGAAGTGTTTGGAGGACATTGTTGAGCTAAACTTTTGCTGTGAGTGCAAATCATAGACTATGAGCTCCAATATAATTTATAGAGCAACTCGTGTGGCCAATTGGGGTGGGCATCTTGTGTGCTTCCATTATATTTTAATATATTATATTTTATTATAAAAATGCATTTAATAAATGAAATAATGATTAAAAAAATTGAGTCCAGGCTGGCAATGTACTCTGCCGCTATATTTGTACGGCTGCATGAACACTTATTTTTCTTAATTTGGTTGTACTATTTGGAAGACTTGATCATTAATTTAGATTTTATATATATATATATATATATTATATCTAACATATTTTGTGAAGTAATACTTTTCTTATTCTTCATGCAAATATATGGTTGGTAGTGTATATATATAGTGCTTTCCATCTGGGACTTGCTGAATGAAAATGACTTGATTGGTCCCAAAACAGAATATGAATAACTAGATATTTTTTATAGGTTATTACAATATACAATATTTGGAAGACAAAATTCTAAATATATTATAATATGACAAATACCATTTGTAGTTTCTTTACAATAAAAGATATAGTAGATACAATACTAGACCTAAACATTAATAAAATAATTTTCACACCCTTTTGAAATCTTCATTAAATTTTTACATCCAAAAGAACATTATGGCTCCAACTTCCAAATGTACATTTGCGAATTCGGCATGGGTTTGCACCTTAACCCTTGATAGGTTATTACCATGTGTATGCATGCCGAAACATAAAAGAGCTTATTTTAATTGATTATGGGGCTTTCCGAACACTACGGGTATGTTTGGAGCCACGTTTTAAAATTTTTGGCACGTCTAGATCAGCTTTTGACCCATCTGATTTAGAAGCCAAAAGCTGATTAATCTTGATTGTAAAAGCACTCGAACAGTACAATTACAAATCTTCATTGAATAATTCAAGTGGTTTTTTTAACCAAAAAAAAAAACAGAGATTGTCTTTGTAATCTTTGTCGCTCTTTTTCTCTCATGAACGTAGAGTGCTTTTATATATGTCGTAGAATTTTAATTCTTACTTGTTCCCCCCCCCCCCCACACTATTCCACTTGAATCTCAAAGTTACGCTTAATGCCACATCCAGTACAACCAATCCAATTTATAACAGTATGTACTATGTACACACACATGAACACATAAACCATAAATCTGCATGAGCACTCAAAAGTCAAAACCCATATTTTTCATGCAATTAGCTACGCAAAATAAACAACAGGTGTTAGTCCTAATAGAAGGGGCTTTGATACGTAAGCATAAGGTCTCGAGTTCGCGTGAATAAAGAAAACGTCTTTTGAAGAGCTACCCTCAATTAGATTCGACAGTACTTGAATTTGACTTTATCAGATAATCAATTGGGGGGGGGGGGGAGGGCTAGGCAGAACAAACTTCATTGTGTATAAATTGTTCCAAAAACCCCGAGTCATTCATATAACTTCATCACAATTCAAATTAAAATGATGGAATATGGGATAACGGTTAATAAGGACTTTTAGATTCTTAGAGAAGATTCAAAAATATTTTTTAGGCAACTATATATTTTGTTTTGATTTTGAATCTCTATCATGTATTGTTATTTTTCAGCGTATTGCATTTAATTTTAAGATTATAGAATGTTCTACCAGCAATGCCTATAATTAGGTTGAGACGTATAAATAATGCCTTCACACATTTGCTTATTTGTATAACACCAAAATATACAACCGATTACTCGCTTATTTTCAAAATAGCAAGATCAACATACATAAAATCCTATGACATACCCTCTTATTTTTCTAGGTCTGATAGCTTGAGGGCGTCTCCACGCATAATTATGTTGCAGCTTGTAATTAAACAAGTGGTTTCTTAAGAAGAACATGAATGGGTGGTTTCGCATATTTTGCATTGGAACGAGATTGCCCTCCAGGAGTTTCAACAGAGGCTACTATTGGCGGTATTTCATTATCATTATCAGCTGGTGGGTGGTCCATATATTGTGGTTCATCTGCGACTTCAGGCTTATAAGTTTGAAGTGATGGATTTTCAACAGAGGCTACAATTGGTGGTATATCATTATCATTATCAGCTGGTGGGTGGTCCATATATTGTGGTTCTGCAACTTCAAGCTGATTATAATCTGCAAAGCCTGAAGTGATGAGAAACATCACTCCCATAAGGAACACTAGGAAGAAGTGTTTAGAAGACATATTGTTTGATGATGCAAATCAACTATGGGTGCCAATATAATTTATAGTACAGCTAGGGATGGTCATTTGGTGTGGACATCTTGTGCATCCATTTATATTTTATTATAAAAATACATTCAATAAAGAAAATAATGATAAAAAATAAAGTCCAGGCTGTTAGCTGTACTCAGTTACTATATGACTGCATGACCACTTTTTTTTTTTTAAAATTTGGTTGTACTGTTTGCTAGACATAATCGTTGACGTTGATATTAAATATACAAATATGTATGGTTGATATCTCCTTTAATTCCTGAAATTTGACTTTGTTTTAGTTTTTATCTTCGAAAATTGAAACCACAGGTATTAGTTCTTGAAACCTTGTTTCAGAACCTAAAAAAACTATTTGAGAGACCAAAAAATAAAGTTAAATTTTAAAGTCTAAAAATTGTATTAATCCATATATATATGGCTGCGTGATAATATATTTTTAAAATTTTGTTGCATATACATGTATGTATGTATGGTTGATATCATTTCTAATATTTAAATTTTGATTTTGGTCCTTGAAATTTGAAACCAGTAATTATGGTTTTTGAAAAATACTATTCCAGGAATTAAAAGTCTTTATGCTGATCAAAATAAAATCAAATTTTATGGAGCAAACCCAAAACGATGTCAAATTTCAAACACTAAAGATTATATTAACACAAACGCACATACATATATATAATTATTATATATCTCACTTATTTTACTGAAGAAATGCCTTTCTTATTTCATACAAATATAAGTAGAAGTAAGTGTGTTTGTGGCTATTGGTTAATGAATATAGATACTGGTTTGCAGATGGGACTTGTTAAATGAAATGACTTGATTGGTCCCAAAAGAGGTGCTTTTTTTTTTCATCGGTTATTAGAATATAAAAATGGATATCGTTTTGACGATGCAATTGTCACCAGATCAGCAACGGCGAACAATTGGTTGTCAAATTTAAATTTGCTTGACTCTTCAGCAGCAACAAACTAAAAATAATTTAAAAAATTTGCCATCAAACCCAAGAAAAAAATTTCATCATATTTGTGTAATAATCGACGAAAGATGCCAAAGATTATACCACCCTGCTCAACATAAATTTCAAAAAAGAAAAAATATGCCCATCACTATACTTCTGTTACTACTTTTATAGGCCTAATATAATTCCTAAACGTGAGAATAACTACATACAATTCTTAAAAGGAGAAATGACAATTACTTTATCAGAAAAATTTAATTATTGTTTGGTGCAAAAAATTTTGCTAAAAGATGAAATGTATATATTAATCGAAACATTTGAGAATATGAGTGCTGATATTAAGTAAAGTACTCCTCTGGTCCTTAATATAAGACCTATTTAACTAATTTGATAAAGTTAGGTAAGTTAGTTAATTATAAGAAATATGACGTTTTTTCTAAAACACCATAATCATCTTCCTTAATATCCTCTTTCCCTCTTTTACTTGATTATAATTGAGGGAGTATACATAGGGGTAATTTAAGAAAAATTGATAAATATGAGAAATGGGTCTTATATTTAAAACCAAAATCAACTTAACAATTAGATTATATATTAAGGACTAGAGGAGTATTAAAGTTTCATATGTCTCTTTCACAAGAAATAAGATGCTTTCACTTTCTTTATTTCTTCTCAGAATCTATAGATCAAAATAATTAAATAAATAGTTGAGATTTAATATTTTATAAAACTATTATTATTATATTTTACAAATTAAAATTTTAAAACTTTTTCTATATTATTGTTATGCACTGTCTATGCCAAATTTTAACAGTTTAAAATTATTAATTTATATTTGTAATAACAATTTCAAAATATTAAATTTTTTTGGTGAAGCAAAATATTAAATTTTTATCATTTAATTATTAGATCTAAGAGTGAATATGAAGTTTTGAGAAGCAAAAGAGAAAGAAGAAAAAGGGGAGTATCTGGATCCCTCTTCCAATGATTTGCCATTATCTAAATAACTATTTGCAAGTCACTTTGTAAACTTAAAAGGAATATCAAAAAGAGACTTTTATATATATATACACACACACACACACAATTTAAATACAGCATGCAATCAAACATATTAATGTCAAACTTAAGTCTGTGACCTTATCCAAACATAATGGGTGACATGCTATTGGGTTAACTTGCTATTGATAAAAGTGACCAAACGACCAATACTTGGAGAATTGCTATGAGATTTTAAGGAAAAAAATTACTACAAAAAAAAACCAATAACAAGTGAGGGATTGCCATTTTCCCATTAGAATTCTCATGAAGATTTTTTAAATTCCAAATAAGAAATTCTTACCAAAATGTGTTGTTTTAACAAGTCAAGTGTTACTAAAATCTATTGAAGTATGAGAACTAAACTTAATTTAGAATTTAGTTAGTAATTTGAAACTTCTTTTTTGTGCTATAAATAAATGCGTTAACCATGTGATTGGATTTTTCCCTCGAATGACCCTTGAGTTCGGCATAAATGTTATCTGTGGTGATGAAAGAGATCGACAATACAATACAATGTAATATAATAATCTGTCCAAAGGCAATATAATATAATAAAGACTTAGAATTTGCAATGGCTTTCAATCAATCCTCTATCAAATAAAAAAATGACTTGAGATGTGCAATTAATTAATTCGTGGTCCATTGGTGTCATCAAATAGCATTATACTATCTAAGCAGCAAATTTCAAACAATAATAATTCGGGCTACAAGACTCCGTTTAAAAATTTCAAGACGCCAAGTCCACAGAAATATATATATATATATATATATATTATAATTTTGACATCACACAAGACTATAATCACATGAGAAAGTTATCTTTCAGGGACCCGGCACGATAAAATTAGGGGAAATCCCTTTAAATTCTTATTTAGGTTGTTAAATTTGTCAAACCCTTAATCAAGTTATATGATCTAAAAAGGAATTTTTAAAATTTTATTAAATGACTTTAATGCCCCTTTCATTAGAAACGAAAAGAAAATTCTAGATTAGCATATTTCATTTTACAATTAACACATTTCAATTCTAAACTAACAACTTTCTATCTTTATAATACATTTACATGAAGTCTGTAATAAAATTTTATTACAATACAGCTTAAAAAATTAAAAAGTTCAATTACGTAGTTAACAAGTTTCACTTCTAAATAATTAAAAGCTTTATGTCTCCATAACACATTTACAATAAGTCCTTGAATAAAACTTGATCACAATACAATCTTCAAAATTAACATGTTCTATTTTACCGTTGATACATTTTGATTCTAAATTAACAACTTTTTATCTCCATAAAACACTTGCAATAATTTTTTGAATAAAATTTGATCACAATATAATTTTGAAAGTTAACATGTTCCAATTTACAATTAACACGTTTCAATTCTAAATTAATAACTTTCTGTACCAATAACAACTTGCAATAAAACTTGATCATAATACAACTTTCAAAATTAACGTGTTCAATTACATAGTTAACAAGTCTTAGTTCTAAATTAACTACTTTATATCTGCATAACACATTTGCAATGAGTCTTTGAATAAAACTTGATCACAATACAACCTTGAAAATTAACACGTTCTGTTTCACAATTAACACATTTCTATTCTAAATTAACAATATTCTATCTCCATAACATACTTGCAATAAGGAAGGAAAATTTAATATAAAAACTACCTCACCACTACTTACTTGATTGATTTTCCGACTTTGCAATGGTATATGCCAAGTTTCTCTCATTCAGAATTCTCACGCAACATGAGAATAACAGAATTCTCATCTCTCTATATTTCTAATAAAAAGGGCATTAAAGTTATTTTACAAAATTTTAAAATCCCTCCTTGGGTCATGTGACCTGATTAGGAATTTAATAAATTTAATGACCCAAATAAAAATTTTAGTTATTAATGCGTCTTTTTAAGCGATTTTCCCATAAAATTACAGTAAAACACAAATTAATTACCACTATTTTTTTTGGGGTAGTCAGACACATCTGCTTTTTCTACTTATTGTCGTCGTCATCGTCATAATAATAATAATAATAATAATAATAATAATAATAATAATAATAATAATAATTTTATTATTAACCGAATTCTTGACATAGTCATATAAAAATATAAATTTTATTTCTTAGTTTATATTAATTACCAAAATGTTTCGTTTCTTTGACGGCCTTTTTCAACTCATCCTAATTGTTAATGCTACCCCTAGTCTTTCATATAGGAGCTTGTTGGCTAATTTCAGTGATTAAGAAAAGTAGTTAAGTTAGTTATTTGTAATAAATAAGTGTTATTTTTCCTAAAATACCCTTGTTAATCATGTGTATTAACTAAAACTACCATTTGATGGAACATTTATTATGTGTAACTATTACAAGGACTATCTTGAAAAAAAAAAGAATAAATATGAGAGACAAAATGGATTGTGTCTTATATTTATGACTAAATTAAATGTCAAAATAGTTTTTATATTAAAAACTAGAGGTAGTATTGGGTAATGAAACAGTGACTGGGACTTTGAGCAGTTATTATTTACTACTCTAGAACTTGTCATTTTAAGCCGTTTTGTTGTCACTAAAACTTTTTAGTAATTATGTTTTTTATTTGAGACTTCATAGTAATTCTTCCTAAAATAAGACCAAGAATTAACAATGGCTTTTAATAAATCCCCCGATTAAAAAAAAAGAAAGAAAGTTGAGACATAATCCAGAATCATCAATGATAGTTCTTCCAAAAAAATGCCGAGTGTATGCTCCTAACTTCTCGTAACCGTCTTCTACTTTCTAATTTTATTCTCATCATCATCATTAGCCAAAGTGTGGTTGGTTTATATATTCATTAATTTCATATCTAATATAGATAATTCAATTATTTATTATTTGATGAGACTTCTCTTATAATTTTATAAAGGATGGTTTTTCAATTAAAATTTGTAGATGAAAATTTTAAAATGGACAATTATAAATAACTGTGAAAAGATTTTAAAGTTATAATTTATTACTACCTTATTAAGTTCCTGATATTACCCTTGCTCCTTAATATAAGAGTGTTAATCTCTAGAATTTCATGTTATTTCAACACTTTTTCTTTAAGTTTTATGCACTCTTAGATGTATTTGTTCATATTTTGGCATTTTTTCTTGTTATTTTTGAGCTTATAAAGTTTTCTACTTTTGCAAGGTTATTTTGGTCTAAGAATTAAAGTTTCAAGCCACGTGGAAGTACTTCAGAAGGAATTAAAGATCAAGGTTTCTCAAGAATTATATTATGGTGATCAAAGAAGAACAAATAGAGGCCAAATCATAGGTAGAACTCCTTATTTGAGCTAGAAGTACAAATTTTTCCACAGGCAAAATGAGCTGCAACACACTCTGACTTGGCTGTGGCCCAACTGAAATAGAGGAAAACACGGTCGCGATGCAAAATTTTCAGGCCGCGGCATAGTCGTTGATAGCAAGACACACAAAAGCACTAAGTCAGGAAATTCTAGGTTTTAAGCCCCCCAAATTTGACCTTGGCCGCCATTCTTCAGTTCTGGGTGGTTTTTGGAAGTATTTGGCTTTGCTAGGTGACAAATTCAATTATTTTTATATATTTTGATATCTTTTATATGGGTTTTGTCAACTTAATTAGTCCTTTTGGCCTTAATTGATTGTTAATTGATTTAATATATTTTATTTTGAATTATTATTTTATAAGGGTAAAATTGTCATATTTTGGTTTAATTGTGACTAATTGATTTTTGAGGACAATTAATACTACCTTATCCTTGAATTTTGTTTGCAGGTTTTTGAAAGATTTAAAAATAAAAAGAAAAAAAGAAAAAATATAATAAAAATATATATAATAATAAAGGGGGAGCAAAACGCAACGTTTTGCCCCCCAATCTAATATGCAATTATCATCACCATCTTCATATTCGGTGTGAAGGACTAGAGGACGCGCTCACGAGCTGGCGGCGGAAGAAAAAGAAAAGAGGGAGAACGAACAACCAGGACGCGAGGGGCGCTTGGCGGCTACGTGTGCGGTACCATCATCTTCTTCCTCTCTGCGTTGCGCAACAGAACCAGAGGAGTGGCGGCCAACAGAGACAGATCAGCGACGGCGTGACAGCACCATAGACCAGAAAACAGTGAGCTTCCACGGTGAAATCACTCCTCCAGATTCCATCTTCATTGTTCTTCATGGCTGAACCGAATTGGAATTTTGGTGGAGCTGTAGTGATGGTTAGGAGCAGCTAAATCCTTCCAATTCTCTAGAGCAATGGTTATGGCTTGAACTTAGAGCTTCAAAGGGGAGTTTGAGCTCTTCCGATCTTTACTTCTTTCATTGTAATTGTGATTTCTAGGTCTTATAATGAATTTTATAATGTTTGAATGGGCTGTGATGATTTATATTTTTATTGAGATTGGTTGTAGTTGTTGGAATCTTTGATTAGCATTTAACATTATGCTGTGATTAGCTTTAATTTCTTTACATTGTACTGGGTCAGACTATGTTTTCAAATTATTGTGAACATTCAGTGGTAATTTAAGGCGGCTTGGTTATTGGACTAAAAATGTTAATTGTTTTTCTTTGATTTTCTTTGGCTAATTGTGCTGAAACAGTTTAATTGTGAGTAATTAATATTCAAGGTGTCTTGGTATTGATTATTCTAATTAAACCGAGTCTAAGAGGTGGCCTTTAGAGTCTTTTGAATTTAGCTAACTCCCAAATTAATTGAAGTAATGATAGCCTTAATCATTGCGCTAGAGGATTGCTTTTCCATTTCCTGTCACTTGTTAATTCTCTTTGTTTATTTCATTCATATCCATTTTATAAACTAAAAATCTAAAAATTATTTACTCATTTTGTATCCTTTTAAATTTTGCCAATTAGTTAGTTAAAAAGAAAATCAATCCCTTTCCAAGTCACTTCTTTATTTTTGATACTTAGTTTGCTTAGGATTTCAAATAAAGGCTCCTCAAAGTGAAACGACATAAGTTTTGCATTGTATTGTTTGGATTTATTTTTTATTGGAAACCCCAAGGCGAATGACGAAGGCTCTTATCACTAGGGCTTGCTTCTTGAAGGAGATTTAGCTAGGAGTTGGAGCTTTGAAGAGATTTGAGCTTCTTTCCTTAGTTTTTCCTCTCCATCTTGCTTTCTCTACTCTTATTCCATTTTGTGCTAATGTGTGTGTATATATATATATATATTCTCATGGATTTTCTGAGTATGTGTGGCTAAATACTTTGATTCTAGGAGTATTTTAAACTCTTGTACGGATTAAGTACTCATTTCCCCTTTATATTTGTGATTAATTATATGATTGTGTTGATTTGGTTCTATGCTTAATGCTTCTTGTTGATTGGTCACCAATAAGATCATTGGGTTCACTTGATTGATACTTGAGAGGACTAGATTGAGTGTAAAACTTGAGTTTAATCCTGTAAGAACTTGAAATTCACGAGTTGGATTGATGGTTTTGTTAATAAGATAGAGATATATTCATTAACCTCACATAGTCACATAAGGTTGCAATTAAAATTGGGGCTTAATTAATTAATTAAGAGATTAAGGAATTGATTGAGCTAAACACCTATTGGAAGACTTGAGAGAGCACTTATAGGTAATTTAGTATCCTTGGCTAACATAATCTATAATTAAGAAGCAAATATAATGGGGATTTAATTGAGTACTTTTGAAATATAAGGAGGATAAATAATCCTAGGTCCCTTTGAATCATTGAAATTGAAGAATCACTTTTTCTTTTTATTAATTTTTAATTTTATAAATAGTTGTTTTACTCTTGATATTTGTATTACTACTTAAATTAAGCAAAAGTGTGATAATCAATATTTGATCGGGTTTTGAAACCAAATCCTCGTGGAAACGATACTCTACTTATCATTTTATTACTTGTCACGACCTATGCACTTGCGGTGCGAATAAAAAACTAGTTAACTAATTTGAGTAAATTAAGAAAATTAGTTACACTAATTATTTGTAATAAACAAGTGTTGTCTTCCCTAAAATACTTTTAGTAATCATATGTATTAGCTAGAATTACTATTTGATGAAACATTTAATATGTTCAACTACTATAAGAACTACTTTATGAAAAAATGGATAAATATGATAAATAAAATAGATTGGAGTCTTATATTTATGACCAAGTTGAATATCAAATTAACTCTTAAATTAGGACTAGTATAAGAGTTAGTTGGGAGTTAACTTTGGTCCTTAATTAATATCAGAACTCAATCCATTGTGTGCCCATAATTAAAGTAGTTGTTTGTCACACAGAACCGTGGCCAGCAGAATACACAATCACTCAAATTAATAAAACCAAGAGGATAATACTCCCCTTCCTTCAAAATATAAGCATCGCGCCAGGTCTGTTAGATCATTTAATGTATTTTTTTTTAATTTTACCCTCAATTAATTATAAGCTTTTCATCTCTTTTTTTACTCATTGTCTCTTCCACTCAACCTCTCCATAAATAAGTGTTTTTTGGGAATCTGAGTTATTTTTTTTTATATTTAACTAATTTTAACTAACTTTCTAGATTGGGTAACTTAGTTATTGGGGACACTTCTCTAGAGTCAAATTCGGCCATATAAATCGCTCCACGTAGCTCCTTTGGCAATTCGGCCAACATCGCCGCGTCATCGATATGATGGAATGGGGAGGGGGGAGAGCGAGAGGCGGAGGTCACGATTTTGGGAACTGGGATCTGGATAATAGACAAGGTGATGCAGATTTTAATTTAACTAATTGATTATTTTTATTATTGTTTATTTTAGATCGTGAGTAGTTACTCTATTCACCCCACTTCCCCACTCCCCTCATTTTATTTTTTTTATTTTTTTATTTCTTTCTTTTATTTATAGTTTAGGGTTTCAGTTTGTGATCAGACTTGGCATTCAGAATTTATCGATCAGTTTTTCTCCCGTTCTCCCTGCTTCTCTGCTTCTCCTCTCTTCTTCTTCCTCTTCTCTAACTTTTCATCCTTTCCAATCCTTTCTTGTTGTACATCAATTTTGGCATCAGAGCCTGGTTGTGTTTCCCTGTGTTTAATTTCTATCAATCCAAACACACCCTTAAGTTCAAAAGCTCCATCAGTGCCGTCACTCTCTAGGTTTTGCCGCACAATCGCCTCTGTCCATTCACTCCTAGGCCTCCTATCACCGTGCCACCACCGTTATCATCCTCTTCGGCCAATAACCGTCCAGATCACTCAGTTTCACGGTGAGTTACTGCCTGAAGAAGTCCACTGCGCAAGATCACCGTCACCGTCACTTTGAAGGCTCATAACTCTCTCGTCCAACCTCCGATTGCCGCGAAACCACCGCCGTTCGAACCGTAAGGAGGAACACGGTCACACACCGGAGTTTCACGGCCAAATAACTATTGACGCGCCTCCACACGCCGGAAGAAGTATCTGCGTGTGAGATCCACGCGCCTCCGTGCTTCTGCAGTTCCAGATTCAGTTTTAGCGAAAATTACAATTTGACCCGAATTTTCCAGAAAATTTCGCCTTCGCCCCAGATTTTGAAATTTTGCAGTCTGAGCCAATTCGTTCGAGGAAATTACACTTCTGGACCCGGATTTTGTCAAAATTTTCACTTCGGCCACAGAATCATTTAGACACTTTGGGGTAATTTTTCTAGTCTCTTTAAGTGCGTTGGTAAGGCGCAATTGACCCTCTCTTAACTTACTGTGACTAGTTTGACATACTGGAGGTTACTAGTTTGCTTTTGCCATTTTATTGATTATTGTCTACCGTAGATATTGTATTTTATTAGCATTTTCATTTGTTTTAAAAAAAAAAGAAAAAAAAAAAGAAAAAAAAAAAAAAAAAAAAAGGAGGAAGAATTTATTTTCATTTTATTAGTAGCTCTTTACTTGCTTCATTATTTGTTGTTAGCTTTCGTCTACCTACTGCATGACTATTCGTGATATTGAAAATAGACAAGACACCTTAGACCAAGCACTTCAATCTTTAGAACCTCGTGTTAGCTCCCTTCAATCCCAAATGGACCAGAGACTTCAGACCTTTGAACTAAAACTGAATGAACTTACCAAATGCCTTAAGGAATCTTTGGCCGAGATTAAGCAAGAATATAACTCTCCTAGTGTCAGGAGCTTAGAGCCACTACTCAGGAGCTTAAGGTATCTAATCAAGAGCTTAGGACCTCCCAGCAAGAAATTAGAGATTCTCTCCTAAGAATTGATAGGCATGTCTTTAGTAAAGGTGCAGAAGGGATTCTTGGAAATGTACCTGAGACCAATCAAGCGCACCTTAAGTTTGACACCATTGGACCATCTCACACTAGAGGCTCCCAACTGTCTATAGGGCTACGTAACCCGCAGGCTAAACCGCTACACGTTGAGACCCTTCCCCCACAGTTCGAGGAAGAGGACAACCCATGGGATGAGCAAGGGACAGAGGCTCGCTACGAATCCCATGTTGTGAACCGACGAGCCTATGGAGGATATGCCGTGCGCGCCCTAGGTATGGACGAGAACCGTCGCCGCCCAGACGATACCGAGACACCCCTCGGCAAGACTACAATGATGATGCGACGAAGAGGGTTAAAGTTGAGGCACCTGACTTTGATGGTCGTTTAGATGCGAATGCCTTCCTCGATTTGTTAGCCACCATGGACGACTACTTCGAGTAGTACAATATGAGTGACATACAACGCGTTCGTTTTACCAAGATGAAGCTCGTAGGATTTGCAAGGAAGTATTGGCAGTTCGTCCAAACGAACCTTAAACGCCTAGGGCAACCTCCTGTCACTACTTGGGAGGAGATGAAGTTGAAGCTTAAGGAAAAGTACGTGCCGGTCAGTCACTTAAGCATGCTTTTCAACCAATTGAACAACCTCAAGCAAGGAACCTCATCGGCAGCTGACTACGTCTCTCGATACGATGACCTTCTGATCCGCAATGACTTAAATGAGCCGAGTTTTGTGGTTATTGAGAGGTTCATCAGCGGCCTTAGGGATGACATACAGAGGGAGCTCAGAGTAAACCGTCCTTACACTTTAGAGGAAGCATATCATAAGGCTATCGACATTGACTCCCTGCCTAAGTATCCCTCTTTCAGGCGTCCCAGCTTCTCTGGATTAGAGTCTCGTCCAACACGCAGCTCCACTGTTTCGGGCAATCAGCGGATAAGTCAACAACTTTCAGGACCAAGCGCTTCTAGGCCAAGAGAGTCATTAGCCTCGAACGCTCGCACAGGTAGCTCATCGATAGAGTGTTTCAAGTGTCACTCTAAGGGACACATCGCTTCAAAGTGCCCGCAACGTGTGTTGCTTATCGAATCTCAAGACGATGCACTACTCGAGAGCGATCCAGATGTCGTCATCGACCCTGTCGATATTCCTTCTGATGTGGACGAAGAAATTAATTGTGATGACATGCCATCAGGTCATCTTGGAGTGATGCGATGCCTCTTGACTGTCCCAACGCCAGATGACTCATGGAAACGGAACACATCTTCCACACCTTCGTGAAGTGCGGTGATAAGTCATGCAAACTGGTTATTGATAGTGGAAGTGAAAGGAATGTGATCTCTAGTCGAGGTGTTGCTCGTCTTGGACTTAAGACAGAGCAAATTGCTAAGCCTTTCCGAGTTGCGTGGATTGACAACACTTCAATGCTTATCACTCAGCAGTGTCGAGTCCCACTCCAGTTGGGTGACTACAAGGAGGATGTTTTATGTGTTGTGATTCCTATGGATGTGTCTCATATTCTTTTAGGACGCCCGTGGCTATATGACCATGATGTCACTATCCAAGGCCGAGCGAACAACCACATCTTCAAGCATGAGGGCAAGACCATCTTACTTCGTCTGCAAAGCCTGAGCCTAAAGCAAAAGGTCTAATCCCCACGAAAGGATCCACTTCTAAACCTATCAACCTTCACCTCCTCACGGAAAAGCAATTCATCGAAGAAAGTAGAGAGGGTGATGTCATCCTTGCTGTTGTTTCTAAAGTCATTTCTCCTCCTGCACCAATACCTGACAACTTCCCAAAAGAAGTGACCCAACTCTTGGACGAGTTTAAAGATGTTGCACCTGAGGAGTTACCTCCTGACTTGCCACCCATGAGGAACATCCAGCATGCAATCGATTTGGTTCCAGGATCACAGCTCCCCAACCTTCCACACTACAGGATGAACCCTAAAGATCGGGAAGAGCTCAATCGTCAGGTTAACAGCTTGCTTGAGAAGGGCTATATCCAGCATAGCCTCAGTCCTTGTGCTGTCCCTGCCCTTCTGACTCCGAAGAAAGACGGCTCGTGGAGAATGTGTGTTGATAGTCGAGCCATAAACAAGATAACTGTCAAGTACAGGTTCCCGATCCCTAGGTTAGAGGACATGCTTGATTTCGTGTTGGGTCTAAGTGGTTCTCCAAGCTTGATCTTCGTAGTGGTTACCATCAGATTCGAATCAGACCAGGAGATGAGTGGAAGACCGCATTCAAGACACAAGATGGACTGTACGAGTGGCTCGTTATGCCATTTGGCTTAACAAACGCCCCGAGCACATTTATGCGAGTGATGACGCATATGCTGCAGCCCTATCTGGAAAGTTCGTGGTTGTCTATTTTGATGACATCCTGGTTTTTAGTAAGTCCAGAGATGACCACTTGCACCACCTTAGACAGGTGCTTCTGACCCTGCGGAAGGAGAAATTTTATCTCAACCTACCAAAGTGCTCCTTCCTACAGAGCCAAGTTATGTTTCTCGGATTCATCGTCTTGGAACAAGGCTTATCTGCTGACCCTGTGAAAGTCCGAGCTATTCAAGATTGGCCAGAACCGCAGACACTGCATGAAGCACGTAGCTTCCATGGGCTTGCATCTTTCTATCGGCGTTTCATCAGGGACTTCAGCACACTTATGTCTCCAATTACTGACTGCCTGAAGAAGGATAAGTTCAACTGGACTCCCATGGCCTCCACAGCTTTCACACTATTAAGAAGAAACTCTCGAGTGCTCCCGTCCTGGCTTTACCTGATTTCAACAAGTGCTTTGAAGTTGCGTGCGATGCATCCGGGGTTGGGATTGGAGGCGTTCTCAGCCAAGAAGGCCACCCTGTCGCCTACTTCAGTGAGAAGCTCAATGAGGCCAAGCAAAAGTACTCCACGTATGACAAAGAGTTCTACGCCATTGTTCGCTCTTTGGAGCATTGGAAGTACTACCTCCTTCCACAACAGTTTGTCATATACTCAGACCACCAGTCTCTCAAGTTCCTTAGCTCCCAACGGCATTTGAATGCCAAACATGCCAAGTGGAGCGAATTCATTCAGGAGTTTACCTTCGTGGTCAAGCACCACCCAGGGGTAGAGAACAAAGTAGCTGACGCTCTTAGTAGAAGAATCCACGTTCTCAACACTCTAACGGTTAGTGTCATGGGCTTTGACCGGCTCAGGGATGAGTACACCTCGTGTCCTGACTTTGGCATCATTTATAACGAGGTTAAAGATGGCAACCGCCACGATCATGTGGATTTCCTTATCAATGATGGCTACCTGTTCCGTGGGACAAGATTGTGCATTCCCCGCACGTCAGTACGCGATTTTCTTGTTTGGGAATTGCATGCTGGAGGGTTAGCCGGACACTTCGGCGTTCAGAAGACTACGGTCCTGGTTGAAGATAGGTTCTACTGGCCTTCCCTTAAGCGTGATGTTGCTCGAATCCTTTCCCAGTGTCGTACATGCCATACGGCCAAAGCAAAGAAGAGGAATACTGGATTGTACACGCCTCTTCCTGTTCCTGAGGCACCTTGGAAGGACATTAGCATGGATTTCGTGCTTGGATTGCCTAAGACAGTGAGAGGGCACGACTCTGTCTTGGTTGTGGTTGATAGATTCTCAAAGATGGCACATTTTATTCCGTGCAGTAGGACTACCGATGCCTCACATCTGGCAAAGCTTTTCTTTCGAGAGGTTGTGCGTCTTCACGGTTTGCCTACCACTATCGTCTCTGATAGGGATGTCAAGTTTGTCAGCTATTTCTGGAAGACCCTTTGGAAGCTATTCGGTACACAACTGAAGTTCTCGTCTGCTTTCCACCCTCAGACTGACGGACAGACTGAAGTGACTAACCGTAGCTTAGGTGACCTACTCCGTAGTTTAGTTGGCGATAAGCCTGGTAACTGGGATTTAGTCTTGCCTATAGCTGAATTTGCTTACAATAACTCGGTCAATAGATCCACTGGCAAAAGCCCATTCCAAATTGTTCAGGGTTACAACCCAAAGCAGCCTGTTGACCTTGTTCCCCTTCCCCTGTCTGCTCGCCCTTCTGAGTCTGCCGAGACCTTTGCACATCGCCTTCACGATATTCATGCTGAGGTTAGGCGTAAGTTAACTTTAAATAATGACAGGTATAAGGTAGCTGCTAATGTCCATCGACGTCACCAGGAGTTCGATGTTGGCGATCTTGTCATGGCTCGTATACGGCCTGAGCGTTTTCCAAAGAGGCCTTACAAGAAGCTGCATGCTCGTGCCTCTGGCCCATTTTGCATTTCCAAGAAGTTAGGGCCCAATGCATACTTATTAGAGTTACCTCCAGATATGGCTATCAGTCCAGTATTTAATGTTGAGGATCTTGTTCCTTACCGGGGCACTTTCGAGCCGCCCCCTTTGTGTTTTGATGATTCTGCAGGTACCTCGACCTACCAAGCCCCAACTCCACCGTTGCCCAAGGTTGCGCCACCTGCCCCAGCCATTGATGCCGTGATGGATGAGCAGACGATATCCACTCCAGCAGGTCCATTAGTCGTTACCTCGTTGTTGAAAGGCTGCACTGATGCAGATGCCACATGGATTACTGAGGACGAATTTCGTCGTATGGACCCCACCTTCCTTGATGATTTCCAGCTGTCCAACTCTCCAGTGGCGAGTTCTTCCAAGCCGGGGAGAAATGATGCAGATTTTAATTTAACTAATTAATTATTTTTATTATTGTTTATTTTAGATCATGGGTAGTTACTCCATTCACCCCACTTCCCCACTCCCCTCATTTTATTTCTTTTATTTATTTTATTTCTTTCTTTTATTTATAGTTTAGGGTTTCAGTTTGTGATCAGACTTGGCATTCAGAATTTATCGATCAGTTTTTCTCCCGTTCTCCCTGCTTCTCTGCTTCTCCTCTCTTCTTCTTCCTCTTCTCTAACTTTTCATCCCTTCCAATCCTTTCTTGTTTTACATCACAAGGAAGATGAAGATCATTGATCAGAGAGTGCACAAGGGAAGATCGAGTCTAGAAGATCCGTCAGGGGGGTGGATCCAAAGGTGATCCACCACCGTTAGCAGATTGTGGTTTCTGCAAAGCTTCAAGTGATAAGAAGCACCACTCCAAAAGCAACAAATATTAATCAACTATTTGACGGCTAGAAATCATTAAGTGTAGTCTTAGGGTTTGATTGACGCATTCATATTTGAAGGTTAAAAATCATTAAGGCTAAAAATAACCAGTGTGAAAGGACTGCTATTGGGGAAAAAAAAGATATTTTGCTCTAATGCCACTTTTTCCACGTACAAATAAGGGCTTTGATTAAATCACAGTTTTCCAATTTTTCCTTAAAAAATCGTGAAAAGAATGAATATGCTATTCTTTAATTTACCTCAATTACCAAAAGGTTTTGTTTCTTTCAATATCACTTCGATTCAACGTGAATTAATGTAAACAATTGGTATAATGAGAAAATGACAGTATACTAAGACCTAGCATTGACGATGACTTCTAATGAATCAATATTAGTTTTTAATTATATGCTCCAAACATCTCATAACCACCTTCCGCTTTCTACTTTTTTTAAATGGAACGCGTACTAAACAACAAGATCAACACAAAACAGAATTGGCTGAGCACTTGAAGACAAACTATGGAGAGAAATATCTAAACTCTCTTTATTTTTATAATAGCAAAATAATACATAAACACACTTATAATATCGCCTTATTTTTATAATTATATAGGGGCTAATAACTTAGTAGCATCTCTCCACACATAACTAGGTGGGTTTTAAAAGTGTGGCTTGTTTCAACAAGCGCTGCTATATCCAGACTTCACCTTCATCATCATCAGGTGGTGATAGTGATGCCACCATCTCCTCAATCGATGGGGGTGGGCGTGTTTGAGAGCTGGATGGTGGAAGACCTTCAGGACTTAAAGGTGGTACTGGAGACTCAGCATTCTCAACAACTGTTAAATCACAGATCGGAGGTCCCGTCGGCATTTCGGGGTTTCGTGACTTTCGGCTTTTCGGATTCTGCAAAGCTTGAAGTGAGGAGAATGGCCACTCCAAGAAAGAACACTAACAAGAAGCGTTTAGAGGACATTGTTAAACTGATGAAACTTATTGTGTTTTTGATTATGCAAATCAATATGGCTGCAATATTATTTATAGTACAATTAGGATGGGCAATTGATGTGGACTTCTTGTGTATTCATTATACTTTATTATAAAAATACATTATTTGATAAAGAAAATAATGATAAAAAATAAAGTCCAGGCTGGCAGATGCATTTGATCACTATATTTTTATTGCTGCATGACCATTTTTTCTTGAAAAAAAAAATTGATTATACTATTTGCAAGACTTAATCATTGATGTAGGTATATATTTAAATTATTATACATCTAACTTATTTTAGTGAAGAAATGCATTTCTTACCCTTCATACAAATAAAAGAAGCATATACGCTTAACCATAAAGCCTAACATAGTTGGCACTTAGCTGGTTCTTTAAGCATTTAGTCAGGAGTTTGATCCTTGGTGGTGTGTATGGAAAGGGTCTCGTGGGCAGTACTAAAACTTCTTCAAAAAGTTTACGAAAGTTTACAATGGGAGAAAATTAATCACTGTTGTTGACAATGAATATCCTGGGCTCAACAAAAAAAAACAAAAGGAAGCAGATGGTTTCATTTTTTCATTCTCTATTTCTTCTCAATATCTCATCTTTATCTTTAGATCAAAAAAGAATATTTTAGATTTAATATTTTATAAAATTATTATTATTTAATATTCTATAAAATTACTGTTATTCATAAATTAATTTTTATATTTTTCTATATTGCATTTATGAATCGTGCTGTGTATGTCAAATTATAAGGATTTAAATTTATTTATGTTTATAATGACAATTTTATAAAATGTTAAATTTCAACTATTTATTTTTTTTATGAACCATTTATTTTCTTGATCTTAGGGTGAATATATGATTCTCAAAAGAGGGAAAAAAAAAAAAAGAAGAAAATGAGATTCTTTGAACCTATCTTCCAATATTTGCAACTGTCTAAATGACTACATCCTCCAGTTTTTTTTTTATAGGACCCATTTTAGAAAAATATTTGGCCTTTTTGTAAGATCTTTATAGTTTTAATGAGGATTAAATATTTATATATATATTTATATTTAATACAAATAGTGAAAGAGTAGAAATTAATATGATGTTAGAATTTAATATAGTTAACTAGGGTAATATTCAAAAGGGAGAATTTCAATTAAATATGGTTGAAATATCAAAATCTAAATTAAGGTCTGCACTTTTAACAAATCCCTAATTAGACCAATAGGCCTTATTAGAGATTTTTTTTAAAATATTATTAAAAGACTAAAATGTCCTTTTATGTTAGCAAATTGGTAATTGCTTCAATCAATTTATGATCTAGCTTCTTTTTTCTTGAGATGCATTCAGATGATCCATCAGTTTCACGCATTGTTATTTTATATGTTGTTAAAAGACTAAAATATATGATATTTTAGTAAAAATTTATATTAAGCATTTTATATTACTCCATCCGTCCCATCAAAAGTTGAAAAAAATTTAGATTTCCAGTATAAGTTCATATTAATTATTAGTATGGATTTTAGTAATAAGATTATAAGATATAATGTGATGAGAACGTTTATATGGCTGATATAGCAAAGTACTCAAGAAAAAAAAATGACAAATTTAATGCTGAAATTTACTAATATATTAAGGGCTTATTTGGTTTCTTGTTTTGAAAAGAGCTGTTTACTTTTAAAAATAAAAAAAAAATTGTTTGGTAATTTGTTTTTAATTAAGTATCTTTAAAAAGAAAAAACAAAATCTGTTTTTAAAAACTAAAAATACTAAAACAATTTTTAGTTTTTTTTGTTGTTTTTGCTTTTGCATTTCTTATTTTTTGTTTGAAAAAATTAGGAAGCCCTTCTTCTCTGCTCAATGGCATTTTCTCAGCTTACGTCGTGAGTTCTCATTGAAGCTTTATCCTCCGGTCTCAATATGTTTACTTTCAAATGTAATTTTTTAAAATAATTATCCAAACAGAATGTTTTGTTTACAAAACTTGTTTTAAAAAAACAATTGTATAAAATTGTTTTGTGAAAAAAAAAAAACAAAAACAAACCGGCCCTAAGATTTTGATTTTTTAACTATAAGAATTTTTTTTAATTTAATGGTGTTGGAATCAAGTAATTAAAAAGGTCCGTGTTCTCATAAATTTTTTATCAATATATTAGAGTTAGTATAAAATATTATATTATGCAGTGTCAATTTTTGGCTCCTAGTATTTCCAAATTTTCTTATGTAAAACATTTTTATAAATAAATACTATATGATTCAAGTTTTCATGGTTTATTTTAAATTATAAAAGGGCATTTTATTCTTTAAACAACATTAAAAAAATTCTTAATAAGGCTTCGTAGAATAATTAGGAATTTGTTAAAAGTGCAAGTCTTGATTTGAATTTTCGTATTTCAAGCAGATTTAATTAGGATTTACACTAGTCAAAATCACTTGAATTTTATAATAAATTTATTGCTTTTAAATATTTTGGTTGGTACACTGTGAATTAGTTAAAAGCTTCTTATAATAAGATTTGAGGGAGTATTTCCAAGATATTATAGATACCTGATCGCAAGTTTTAATATCCGATCTTCTGATGTGTTCTATCTAATTAACAATTAATTACAATTTCCGTTAAAAAACAATTAATTACAATTACATTTAAAGGCAATATCAAAATGGGATGCGATGTGGATGCAAATCATAGACTATGAGCTCCAACCCGGGTGGCCAAGTGGTGTGGGCATCCTCTGTGCTTCCAAAAAAAAAAAAAGTGTCCAGGCTGGCAGATGTACTGAGTCGATGTATTTGTACTGCTGCATGAACACATATTTTTCTTAATTTGGTTGTACTACTTGCAAGATTTAATCATTGATTTAGATTTATGTATATACATATAAAACATATTTTGTGGGACTTTTTGGATGGAAATGACTCGATTGGTGCCAAAAAGAATATGAATAGCTAGATTTTTTTTTTCATAAGTTTATTACCATATACAATATTTGGAAGACAGAAATTCTAAATATAATATAATATAATATGTCAAATGCCATTTGTAGTTTGTTTACAATAAAAAATGTAGTGGTTTTTCCCTTGCCAAAAAAAATGTAGTTGTTTCTTAATAATATAATAGATACAATACTAGACGTAAACATTAATTAAATAATTTTCGCACCCTTTGAAATCTTCATTAACATTTTTACATCCAAATGAACGTTATGTTCCAACTTCCAATTGTGTATTTCCGAGTTCAGAATAAATTTACATCTTAACTATTGATATGTTGCTACTATGTGTCAAATAGAGGTGGTAATATAGGTTTAGTTTGTTGACCCAACCGCTAACTCGCAAAAATAATGAGTTGGGTTGGCAAGATATGAACCCGTTTTAATGCGGTTGTTTTCAGCCTACAACCCACTAACCCATAGTCGGCCAAGATGCGAACCTGCAGCTACTCCTTTTATTAATTTTTTCACAATTCATATTTCAATTTTAATAATTAAAAGTTTTATTATTTTTACTCAATTTAAATATAACTTTGTATATTGTTAGAGACTTCGATTCTAATTTTGATGCATTTTTTCTTGTTTTATCATTTTTATATTAACAAAGTAACTATTAAAAACGAGTTACATGCTTATATTTTAAGCTTTGAAATTAATTTAATTATATAATTATATGCAATTTAAAAAAAAGGAGATTTAGCCTATAAAAGCTTATAATTTAAATTTAAAAATATATATGTAGAAATGTTTTTTTTTAAAAAAAAGGCAGAGTTTGACAGAACAACCCACCAACCTACCTCTTGACAAGCAAGCTCCAGCACGGGCTCTAGCCCGCGGCAGCTGGCTCATGGTGCATGGATCATCTAGCTTTACCATTTCTACACGTGTATGCATACCAAAGTATAAAAGAGCTTCTTTTTTTTCCCGGTAAAAAGGGGGCAAAAATGCCCAAATCAACAACTAATCAACAAAATAAGTCTTGGGCAAGTAGAGCCCAGAGAATCTCTATAGAGTAACGTCAGTAATCCTCCCGGAGGCTCATTCAGCCACTGTAAGCTAGCTACACATGACAAGCTCCAATTACCAAGCTAATCTAAGCTGGAGTTCCCCTCCCGATACGTATGCATAATTCGTATATCCCAAGTGTTATAAACTAATCTCTATATATGGCTCAAAAATCTATTCTTGACCTTATTCTCTACAAACAGCTCATTCAGCATCGTGACCAGACTAAGTTCTTCTCAGCTGTAACCTTCCTATAGTTCTTCTCAGCCAACAATAAAAAACCTGACCAAGCGCCCCAAAGTTCTGCTTCAATTGCTGTACATTTACCCAAATTATTCACAAATCTTCCTAACCATTCTCCCTTCTCGTTTTTAAGTAACCCACCACATCCTGCAAATCCAGGCTGACCCTTAGCCGCACCATCGATATTCAAACACTGAGGGTATGTTTGGAGCCATGTTTAAGGCGTTCAAAAATAGTTTATTGAACCCATAAGCACGTTCTGAAATTTTTGGCATGTTTAGATTAGGTTTTGGCTCATCTGATCTATGAGCCAAAAGCTGATATTTTAATTATGATTGCAAAAGCACTTAAACAGTAGAATTACAAATCTTTATTGAATAATTCAGGTGGTTTTTTTCGAGTAAAAAAAAAACAGAGAGAGATTGTCGTTTTAATCTGTGGCTCTCTTTTTCTCTCATAAATGTAGAGTGTTACGTTGTTATATAATATGTTGTAGAATTTTACTTCTTACTTGACTTTTTTCCTATTTCACTTAAATCTCAAAGTTGCTGCTTAATGGTGTCAAATGGGTACATATCATATACAAAATGGATCTTGAACCACATCCAGTACATCCAATCCAATTTACAACAGTATATACTATGTACACACACAAACCCATAAATGATATAATAGTCTGGCAAAAAAAAAAAAGCAATATAATAAAGACTTAAATCTACAATGACTTTCAATCAATCATCTACCAAATTGGGGGGTGGGGGGGCTTTCGATGTGCAATCGATTCGTGGCCCATTGGTGTCATCAAATAGCATTATACGATCTAAACAGCAAATTTCAAATAATAATAATTCGGGCTACAAAACTCCGTTTAAAATTATTCAAGACTCCAAGTCCACAGAAAAGGTTATAATATAAAATACATACATACATACATACATACATACATATATATATATAAGTTACAGCCTTGACATCACACAAAACTATAATCATATGAGAAAGTTATGTTTCCAGGACCCGGCACGATAAAATTTACGGTTAAACACAAAGTAATTGCCACTCTACTCCCTCCATTGCTTTTTATATATAAGAGATGATCAACCAAATCACATTGATAAAAAAAATTGGTTAAAATTAGTTAGAAGTAATAAATATGCAAAAAAATGTAATTTATTTTTTTAAGAAAGCCCTTATTCATGAAAATTGTGGGTGGGAGATAAAATGAGTGAAAAAAATGAGAGAGAGTAAGGGGGGGAAAAAAGATGAGAGAGACATATGATTAATTAAAAGTAAATATGAAAAAAATGCATTAAATGTCAAAACATCTCCAATGGTTTCTTATAAAAAGCAACATGCCATTTTGAAGAGGTGTCTCTTATAAATGGCAACGCAGGTAGGATTTTTTTGGTAGTCAATTACCATCTTCTGCTTTCTCATCATCATCATTATTAGCCAAATTGTCTAAATCTGATCTGACCCGATAGCCATGTAAAAATATATATTTTATTCTTTAATTTATATCAATTACCTAAATGTTTTGTTTCTTTGAATCTCTTTTCAATTCATATATAGTAGTTGTTAATATTTGGAAATGAAATAGTGACAATAAAATAAGATCTAGGCTAGAATTAACAATGGCTTTTAATAAATCCCCCGCATAAAAAAGGGAAATCTGAGACACAATCAAGAATCAACATTAGTTCTTCAAATAAATGACAAGTATATGCTCCTAACTTCCCATAACCATTAACCATATCAACAAAGGATTGAGTCTAGTGGAAGGGGTTAGTTCATAACAATATGATAATTCAATTATTGATCAGATTTCTCTTATAATTTTATAAGAATTATTTTTCAACTAAAAGTGTTAATGAAAATATTAAAATGGACTATTCAAACCAATTTGTACAACCATAAATATAAATAATTGTAAAAAATTTTAAAACCTATATTTTATTACTACCTCTAGTCTCTAGTATAAGAACTAATTTGAAGGGTTGAGTTTAATCCTAAAAATAATACCCCAATCTATTTTGTCCTTCATATTTATTTTTTTAAACTATTCTTATTGATTGCCAATAATTTTAAGGAAGTTTGCATCAAGGAATGATTTCAATGCAGATGATTTAATAGGTTATTTTAAAAAAAAATTAACTAACATATATTTTTAACAAATAACTAATTTAACTATTTTTTAATTTACTAAAATTAATTAAATAAATTTTATATTAAGAATTAGAGGTAATATTTCTCCCACATGGTATTGACCTCCAACCCAAAGTCCAAGACCCAATCCATGAGAGTCCGAGTCAAAGACGTTGTAAGCGAGAGAGAGAGAGAGAGAGCCAATGCATATACTTGAGAAAGATATACCAATTTCTTCTTTTTACTTTCTGATTCTTAGTGGCCGCCAAATGGAGATGGGTAATTTATACTAAATATAAGAGCTAGTTTAATACTTATTGAAAGCCGAATGGGCAACTTAGTGATATTGAAGGGGTAAGCTTCCCTAACGAGGAAGGGTTTCATCACATAGATGCTGCTTTGTGTCATCTAAGCTCTCTTCCTCTCCAAAACTGAAGACATATATAGAAAAGCATATATATATATATATATATATTAATTGGGTTTATTTTGTGTTTGGTGATTTTCTTTCAACTATTTAAAAATAAGATATCTAGGTTATTTTTTAAAATTAATTTATATTTCTGTGTGAATAGCCCTGGTGTTTATCATTTTTCAAACTCTATGGCCTATTGAATGTTATTAAGATTATACACCATCCACTTCTCCTTTCGTTCTTCTCTTTTCTCCCCCCTTTCCCATGTCCTACATGAGTATTTTATCTTTACAGTCACTAAAACAGTGAAAAGCCAGCATAAATTTCATGTCTATCAGTTAAGCTGTTACCTTGCAGTGTTGATTGGCTGATTTTTTTCCCTCCTTTTTTGGGGTGGAGGGGGACTGGAGCCTAGAGCCTTGACTTAAAGTAATGTCATATCGTTGTATCACTGTACCGATCTTTTAATTCTTAGCATTGTGAAAGCTGATGACTTAACCCTGTTTTTGAATCTGAATGGACAGGAAAAGAATTGTGATAAATTCTTAGTGAAACTATTTTTAATCTCATGCAAAATTTCTTTTTCTCCTCACACGATATGTTCCTGTCAAGTAACTCATGTTGTCTTGTATGTGATCTTCTCCCTTTCCCCTAACAACCACTTCTTTTTAAATAAGGGGTCTTTTACTCTCTCCGTGATGCTAAGTTTAGCTAAACTGTAACAGCCATCCATGAATATTGTTACTTGGACTTCAACTTTGGTTTGGGTACTGGAATTTCAAATCACCTAAATTCCTTGCCTGAAACTTGCTTTCGCGCGCCGAAGTTTTAGATTTCAGAAATTGGATAAATGGCTCACCTACTTTGAAAAATGCAATGATCAACATCATATATTGCTTAGGTAACATCTGTTGACATTGAAAGTGATAGCTAAAAGTTAATGTTTATTGTCCAATCAGACAATTAAATAGAATACGATTTTTTTGGGGTCCATTGTTCTTGACTCAAATATCCCTTTAGGTTGTATGTAGAAAAATTCGAATAATCTGATCCTTTTATCCCTTCTTTCCTAGATCCTTTTTACTTGATTATTATTCTGTATTGGGTTGTCAGCTAATTTTTTCCCTATATTTTCATTTACTTCTGATTTGGAGATTAGTTCTTCTGTGCTAAACCCAATCCATGAACAGGTGTACATGCCAGCGTTGCAAAGGAAAGTTTATAGGCTTTTATCCTCCTCCAGCACTTACAGGCACTCTATTCCACGTTGTACGTCTTCTCCATTGCACTTCTCTTGTGCTTGTTCACAGGCATCATGGCTTAGGAGCATACGCCACTTTAGTTCCTCTGATGACCATAATTGCTTCATCAAACGACCTATGGGAGACCCTGATGGGTCTTTAAGTTTTGATGACAAGGGTGCCAGTGACAGAATCCAACAGCATTCTTCGGAACCAATTCCAAATAGGCCTTCAAGAAGTGACCACCAGTTTGATCAGCCTCCTCCAAATTTTCGAGAATTTAGCAGAGGCTCCCGTCCTTTCACTCCAAGATCTGATAGCCCCCTAGGTGATGCTGAAAAGTCAAATATATATTCCCAATCGACTGCTCGATTTCGGGGTAGAACCATGGCTGTAGAAGCAAATAAGGAAGCCCCTAGAATGGACCAAAGTTTTCTTGAGAAATTCAAGCTTGGTTTTGATAATAAAAGAACTATTTTCTTGAGAAATTCAAGCTTGGTTTTGATAATAAAAGAACTATTTTCTTGAGAAATTCAAGCTTGGTTTTGATAATAAAAGAACTAAGCCCTCAGAGGATGCAGGAAGCAGCCAATTCGAAGAAGAGAAAAAGTCAAGCCCCGATGAACCAGCTCCAGACTCTATACCTCAGGATGCTGATGAGATCTTCAAGAAGATGAAGGCAACTGGTCTAATCCCCAATGCAGTGGCTATGCTTGATGGTTTATGCAAAGATGTCTTGTTCAAGAGGCCATGAAACTTTTTGGCTTGATGCGGAAGAAAGGTACAATTCCAGAGGTTGTCATATACACAGCCGTTGTGGAAGGCTACACAAAGGTCCATAAAGCCGATGATGCAATAAGGATTTTCAGGAAAATGCAAAACAATGGCATTTCGCCAAATGCTTTCAGCTACACAGTCCTTATAAAAGGACTCTACAAGTGTAACAGATTGCAGGATGCTATTGAGTTTTGCATGGAGATGTTAGAAGCAGGTCATTCTCCAAATTTATTGACTTTTGTCGGTCTAGTTGACAGTATCTGCAAGGAAAAAGGCGTAACCGAAGCTCAGGGTCTTGTCTGAAGATTAATGGAAAAGGGTTTTAATCTTAATGAGAAGGCAGTTAGAGAATTTTTGGACAAAAAGGCACCATTTTCATCTTCAGTTTGGGAAGTCATCCTTGGGAAGAAAACCCCACAAGGACATGACTTTCAATCTTTATTAGGCGCTAATACTTAGTCCTTGTCTCTAGTAAAGCTTGAAGCTTTTCAAAGATTCAAAAAATGCTCCACTAAGGCGATATGCCTGAAGTTCATGAAGTTTGGATGAAGCATGCAATCCCCTTACCATTCTCACCGTGAATAAGTCTACCACGTGATTGTTCGTCTTCTCTGGTTTACTAAGTTATCTGTATTAAGATATGCTTGACCCATTCAAGGAAATGATTTCTTAGGCTTTGAAAAAGGCACTTGGAAACGCACATTATTTCATGTAATTATATGCTATTTAAAGCTATTTTTGTAAACTACTATAGAAATCTTCCCTTTTTTTAGTGTGAATCATGAATTTTTTTTAATAACTAGGCAATGACAAATTTTAAAATTATTTTTCTTTCCATAATTAAATTTTACAATCCCCTATTGTAATTTGTCAGCCAATTTTGCTGTCAAAATTTACCACGGATCGTATTAATCTGGGCATTACTTAACTTGGCTGTAAGTAATAATCAAGAATACGCCCCTAACCTTATTTTGAGCCCCAATAGAAACTTTGAAATCTAGTACGTTTGGATTTAACGTTCTTCGGTCCAAGGAAGGCACAACATTGTCAATTTGTGTTGGGATCAAAATTGAATTTGGACATACATGTTCGAA
>NW_021632464.1:0-45039 GCF_004799145.2 Neltuma alba | reverse complement strand
CCTATCACCTTCTCCTTTTTTTTGTGAATTCGATGTGTTGTGCTACAATTTCAATTGGACTTCACAACTTCCGGTTCACTTTGTGATTGGTTTGCCTATACCGATTTAAACATTGAGGACAATATTGTGTTTAAGTGTGGGGGAGGGACCTATTAATTCTCATGCATCTATTTGATTTTGAGGTGTTTTTGAACTGATAAATTGGTTGAATTATGAATATTTTGAACTTAGTTTTCTGAAGAGTTGAAAATTGCACTGAATACTGCTCTCTGCTACCTTTCGCCGTGACAAACATATGATTTTGCCACTGCGAAATCCCTTTTGTCGGCGTTAATTTAGCTCTCAGCCATACTTCGTCGCGGCCAACTTATTTTCGCCACGGCGAAGCAGGCCCTATCTCCAGGTTTTGCTCTCTGTGAGCCTTCGTCGTGGCGAACCCAAAAAAAAATTTAAGATAAAAAAATATAATAATAATAACAAATAATAAATGCTTTGCAATTTCAGTTGCTCTTCAGAAATTTTTCCTGGCTTAGATTCTTTATGCTCCTGCATCCTTTTGAAATTGATGGAAAGTTCAATTTGTACTTGTGCTTTTAGAAAACTTTCCATGCTTTTAAATGAGGGTTGAACTTGGACTAGTTATTCTCATGTTTTTGACAGATAGTAAATGATGATATGCTTTAAAGTTAGGACTATGTGGTTTTTAACCCTTGAGATTGATTAATTGAGATTTTAGCCTTGTTGGAAGGATTTTTGGGCCTAAAGTTATTAAATTGAGTGAATCTGCTTATTTCATATTTCTCTAGAACTTGTTTTAATTCTTAATCGAAACTTAGTGAATCAAGTTTTGTAAAGATGATAGAGGCATTCGATTTCAAACCCTCACTTCCCAAACGCAAACCCAATCATTTTACCATTGTAAACCCCTTTGGACCTTCATCTTGAGTACATACATGCAATTATTTTGTCATTAATGTATTCTGTATAAAAAAAAGAAGAAGAAAAAGGACAGTTGCTCCGAAAAAAAAAGAAAAAGAAAAAGAGAAAAAGAAAAGAAAAGAAAAGATAGAGACATAAAAATAATAAAAATAAAAATAAGTAGCTTCTCTCCTTATGTTTGTTTAGGTCAATTCTGTTTTAATAATTTGTATGCTTGTACTCATTTCCATTTTCATTCTCATTGCATTCATTTCATTTGGCCTTCATTCAAATTCTGACCCCTAACAGTCCTTTTGATTTGCAAAGTTTACTTCCTGCGGTGGAGAGGTAGAATTATTACAAGCCTGTGGTAGAAATTAGATTAAGTAGACTTAGAGTGAAATAATCCCAAAACAAGTGAGTTAAGAGCAAAACACTTATCCGTGAGATAGATCTCTTTTGATCAATCTTTTGGGTTAATTGTCCATTGTGCTTATTTCTTAGCATATCCTTGTTTTACTGTTGTCAACTCCTGTGAGAATTTCTTACTAATCTTCTGCTTTCATCTTTAAGCATGGTAGTGTTTCTCTTTATGCTGGTATCTCTGAATTATTTTTGAGCTTTATCCAGGAGTACAAAGGTCTAAGTGTGGGGGAATTTGATTGAGCTCAAATTATTCTTATCTTTTGATTACATCATCCATGGTTTTGTTGCATTTTCTGGCTCTTTTGGCTATAATTGAGCTTATTTTAGATTAAGAGTCCATGCATTGAGTTAGTGTCTTTTTGAGGGTAAAATCATCATAATTAGTTATTAATTATATTCAACTAATTTCTAGGACAATTGATGCCTTAAATTGTTGCTTTTCAGTGTAAGACACCTGAGATTGGAGCCAAGGTTGAAGACTCAAGGCACACAGAGCAAAAGAGGAGCCTCTATAATGGTTCACCACGGCAAACTCCTCGTATCAGCATATCCAGACCCAACCATTTTAGGAAAAATTGACCTGCCCACTTCCATGAACCGACCCAGACACGTCATATTCGGTTAGAAACCCTATTTTCAGGATGAATGAGGTCACACACTGACATCTAGCCACCATCCATGTTTTCTCTTTATCTTCTATCATTCTCTCTCACCAAACCCTAATTCCTCCATCTTCCACTGTCACCTTCACCATGGGAAACACTGAGTCAATTTCATTGGAGATACTTAAGTATACCATGCGTGGCTAGGCTTCTTCCAGCTTTTGAAGATGTATGATTGGCATGAGTTCTAAGAGCTTAAAAAGGGGATTTTCAGTTTCATCTTAGTTCAAGCTATGTATTTATCAATTTCTAGGTCTAGGGTTTGTAAATCATTAGTAAAAGACTTTGATTGATCTGTAATCATTAGTTGATGATTTACATTTATAGTTGGATTGGTTAATGTTGAATTTTATGCTTCAATATATGTGGTCACATATATGTTCTTTGTAGCTCTCTTGATTCTCTTCATCTTGCATGGTCATGTTTTGATGATGAGTTGATTTTCTGTTGTATTGAACCATTTGCATTAATCATTCTTAATTACACATTAGGGAAGCTTAACAATGTTTTCATTAATGAGTTCATTAATGTAAGCATTGGACTCAATGAGTTATTGAGGTTGTTATCAAGAAAACCTAATGAATTTATAAAACTCCCAAATCTTAAGAGAACTATGATTGCCAAGAATCCATTTTCAAGAGGTTTTATCAATTGATTCAGTACTTGATTTCCATCCATTTCATCTTAATCTCCCAAAAATCCAAAAATATATTTACATTCTATTGCATTTTATCTTAATTACAAGTCTCAATGAAAACCCCCAACCTTTTCCGGCTCAATTTGCATTACCATGGCATTTAGTTAATCTAGGATCATAATTTTGGCTCCACAAGTGAAACGACCCGAGGTTGTGCCTATAGTACAATCCTTGGCTTAATTTTGAAATTAGCCCCAAGGTGTAAGTAAGACAAGTCAAAGCAATTTCACTATACGATATCTTGCTAATTTCTTTTCTAGCCTTTCTACAGAGGTGGACCAAAGAAAGAAAAGTCAAGGTAAGGAACAACAAGTAGCTGATTCTTTCATAGCAATAAGGGGAAAGGATATGCCCAACTCTACAATTCGAGATAAGGAGTTTTCTGATCTTCTTTCTCCTGGAATTAACACCATTCCTGAGAGGCATACATCATTTGATTCATCTTGTAATCATGCATATTCCCCATATATACCTTCAGCAAGTCTAGTTGTTTTGGAGCTTAAGGAATTAGTACCTTCTGTCATTAAACTACCAGGGTTGGAACTTAAGCCATTGCCTTCTCATTTTAAATAAGCATATCTAGCTAAAAATGATAAATTGCCTGTTATCATAGCTAGCTCCTTATCTGATATTGAGGGGAAGAAATTGCTCACTATTTTGAAAAGAAATAAGAAAGCAATAGGTTGGTCCATGGCTGATATTCCTGGTATTACCCCCTCTATTTGTACACATAAAATTTTACTTCATGAGGTTACAAGACCAGTGAGACAACCACAGCATAGGCTTAATCCACTCATCTTAGATGTTGTGAAAAAGGAAGTGAATAAACTTTTGAGTGCTGGAATTATATATCCAATTTGAGATAGTGAGTGGGTTAGCCCTGTGCAAGTGGTTCCTAAGAAAAGTGCTATTACTGTTGTTAAAAATGAAAAGAATGAATTAATTCCAACAAGGGTCCAAAACTCATGGAGGGTATGCATTGATTACAGGAAATTGAATGATGCTACACGTAAAGATCACTTTCCTCTACCTTTTATTGATCAAATGTTTGAAAGATTAGCTGGAAGAAGTAATTACTACTTTCTAGATGGTTTTTCAGGGTATTTCCAGATTCCTATTGCTCTGGAAGACCAAGACAAGACCATATTCACCTGTCCATTTGGGACATTTGCCTACAGGAGGATGCCTTTTGGGCTATACAATGCCCCAGGTACTTTTCAAAGGGCTATGATGTCCATTTTTAGTGAATTTATAGGCTTATCTTTGGAAGCGTTTATGGATGATTTTACTATGTATGGTGACACATTTGATGATTGTTTGGAAAGTCTAGAGAGGGTTTTGTCTAGGTACATTAATAGGAACTTGATTGTGAATTTTGAAAAATGCCATTTTATGGTTGACAATGGAATTGTCATGGGTCATCTAGTCTCTAGGAAAGGAATTGAAGTAGACAAAGCCAAAATTGAAGTTATTGCTTCTTTGCCTCATCCAACTAACTTGAAGGAACTCAGGTCATTCCTTGGACATGCTGGTTTCTATAGAAGATTTGTGGAAGATTTCAGCAAAATAGCAAACCCTGTTTCTAGGCATATGCAAATGGATGTGGCATTTGTCTTTGATGATGCTTGCAAAAAGGATTTTGATTTATTAAAGAGCATGCTTGTTTCTCCACCTATACTTTCTGCACCTGATTGGAAATTAGATTTTGAACTTGCTTTTGATGCATCTTATGCTTCTATTGGTGCTATGTTAGGTCAAAAAGTAAATAAGCTATCTCAGGTCATTGCATATGCATCCAAAACCCTTGACAATGCACAAATTAATTACACAACCACTGAAAAGGAACTTTATGCTATTGTATTTGCTTTAGATAAATTTAGATCTTACCTTCTTGCATCAAAAGTGGTTGTCTTTACTGACCATGCTGCTGTCAAGTTTTTGTTTAGCAAGCCACACACTAAGCCTAGACTTTTAAGATGGGTTTTGCTTCTCTAAGAGTTTGACATAGAGATCAACGACCGAAGTGGAGCTGAAAACCATGTTACAAACCATTTGAGTTGATTGCCAACAGGAACTAAGGGAGTTTCTGATGCTAATATGATTTGTGATGAATTTCCAACTGCTATTCTTTATTCTATAGCTTCTCATGACCCATGGTTTGCTAACATGGTCAATTTTCTAGCTACTGGTTTAATCCTTGCTACATTGTCTCCTTTTCAGACTCAGAAGCTCAAAAGTGAAGCCAAGTATTACATTTGGGAACTGCCTCACTTATAGAGGATGTGTAATGACCAATTGATTAGGCACTGTGTTCCAAATGAAGAAATTCAAGGCATCTTGGTGGCATGCCATTCTCATGCTTGTGGATGCCATTTTAGTGCTAAGAAAACTTCAAGAAAGATTTTAGAACCTGGATTTTATTGGCCTACTATCTTTAAGGATGCTTATGAGTTTTGTAAGAGTTGTGACAAGTGCCCAAGGTTTGGAGGTAATACTAAGAGGAATGAGATGCCTTAATATCCTATTCTCTTTTGTGAAATCTTTGATGTATGGGGTATAGATTTCACGGGTCTATTCCCACCTTCCTCTAGAAATCATTATATTCTCTTGGCTGTGGTTTATGTTTCAAGATGGATTGAAGCTATTCCCACAAAGAAAGATGATGTAGTCACAGTTTCAAAATTCACAAAGTCACATATCTTCACAAGATTTGGAATCCCTAAAGCTATGATAAGTGACTGTGGGACTCACTTTTGCAATAAGCACTTAAATGGATTGTTCTCTAAGTTTGGGGTTACTCACAAGATGTCCACATCTTATCACCCCCAGACTAATGGTCAGACAAAGGTTTCCAATAGAGAAATTAAACAGATTTTGGAGTAGTTAAACCATCAAGAAGGGACTGGAGCATTAAATTGGAAGAAGCTCTGTGGGCCTACAGGAGCATACAAGACACCCATAGGAATGTCACCCTATAGGGTAGTTTATGGAAAAGCTTGCCATCTGCCGGTTGAACTAGAGGACAAGGCCTATTGGGCAATTAAAGCATGTAATTTGGATTGAAGCTGCTATAATGGAGAGGAAATTGCAATTGCAAGAGCTAAAAGAAATTTGAATGGAGGCATATGAGAGCTCTAGAAACTACAAGAAGAAGAGTAAAATCATTCATGACAAGGGAATTCTAAGAAAACAATTTCATGTGGGTGATAAGGTCCTGTTATTCAAGGCTAGGTTCAAGTTTAAACATGGAAAATTGAAAACCAAGTAGGATGGGCCTTATCTAGTCACCAAAGTACACTCTTTTGGAATGGTTGAATTAGTAGATGAAAAAAGTGGCCAAAGTCTAAAAGTTAATGGTCACTTACTCAATTTGTATCATGAGCACTTCCATCCCCCATGAGGCTACAGGTTGTTTCTTCCATCTTATCTCATGTGCTTTTATCTGCATATTTGAACTTGTTAAGAGAATAAGTATGGGGGAAACCCTTTTCTGTTAGCTTAGGAAAATCTTTGCTTCTTTCTTTTCTTTTAGTTGGTTTTTCCCTGTTTGCACAGCTCATTGGTTTGTATTGAGGACAATACTTTGTAGAAGTACGGGGGAGATAAGTATTGCTGGTGGCTTAGTTAGATGGTGATTATATTGATATTTGAGTTGTGATTGATGTAGTTGAGCCATGTTTTACAGCTAAACATGTGATTTAATTCAAAGGTTTTTGGTTCTTAATAATGCATTGCATGTTCTTGTGATTTAAAGTTGCATTTGTTAGGATTTAAATGATAATTTTTGTTGGAACATTCGGTTATGTGAAAAGCACTGTGGCCCTCTGAATAATCTGCTGTAATGCCTGATAGAAGTTCAATTCTGTAAAAACCCTATGGCCTATTTTGAAATGCATCATGGTGTCTGCTTCTAAACAAATGAGTATATGTTTTATGCTGGTTTTGAATATTCACCTACACTTTGTTATTTGTTCAAAGACCTTTTTGAGAATCACTTCATAACCCTTGATGTATTCTTGCAAGTTGGAAATCCATTTTGCAATCATATCAGAATCTATGCCTGGTTCATATTATTCTTGTTACAAACCTTTTCCATGGGACTAATTTTAGTGGCAATTAAGTTAGTGACTAGATATGATTTAATTAAAGTAAGTGGATGAGAGAAAACCCACATGGAAGGAATTTGAGCCTATATGTTCTGAATTTGTGTGCATACTCTCTAGTCCTATGTTCCTCTAGAACTTGATCTAACTCTTCATTGAGACTGCATTTTGATATGAGCAAGATGCATATGATGGAGGTATTTTATTCTAAACCCATTCTGACCTAAACACAAACCCTTTCACATTTAACCTTTGTTCACCTCTTTGGGCCTTCACTTTCATTTCATTTATTGCTTTGTAGCAAGTGTTTTGCATGGGTTACATTTGGTTTTTCATTTTGAAAAGTGCATCATGAATGTCTATATCTTTGTCTTCTTGGGTTTGGATGCCAATATAAAAAAAAAAAGAAGTGGAAAAAGGCAATAAGAAGAAAATATGTATATAAAAAAAAGAGAGAAGAAGAAGAAGAAAATAAGTTATGATAAAAAAAAGTTTGAAATAAGGCATTCCATGGTGGCTTGAAGAGCAAGGATTTTTGTTCCAAAAGTTTAGATCTGCACATTGGTGTCTTTTCAGGATTATACTTTAGCTTACTTCGAGTTGATACTTTGCTACTCATGCATTTCACTTGTTAGTTCATTCATTCTATCTTGGCCTTTTCCAACATTACAACCTTAAGAAAGACCTCCTGATGCATTGAACTCATATAGTACAGTGGTGGAGTTGTTGAGAATTTTGACAAGCCTATGGTAGGACATAGACTAGTAGAGAGGAGAGAAAATCTAACCCTTGGTAAGTAGAGAGAAACAATTTAATATGAGAGTTTCTCATTTCACTTGTAATGATTGAGCTATGTTTAACATTAATTTTCTTGTCATTAATTGAAAGTTTTGTGGGTTGGCTTGCTCAATGAATAATACAATTAGTGTATGGATTTTGATTCTGATTGCACTTGGGTTGACATCCTTGTTGAATGTGTTCTGGGAAGTGAATTGGTGATTCTTTGCCCGAAGTGCAAAGTATTAGTATGGGGGAATTTGATATCTCTCTATATTTTATTGATTCTAGCATGATTTTCATGGTATTATATGTTTACTTTTGGATTTAATGGTGATGAAATACTACTAATTGCTTGGAAGGAGTGTTTTGTAATTTCATGAGAATTCAGGTCTAGAAATTAAAGAAACAAACACTCAGGGACTCAATATGCAAAAGTGGCAAGACTCTGTGAAAAGTGCCGCGGCGGATTTGAAGAAGCGCCACGGCAGATTTGGCTCAACAGGCAGCTCAGAGTCACTAATCTAAACAACGCAGTTTTGGATATGCGCCACGGTGGATGATTATAGGCACCGCGGCAGATGATGAAAATCAGCAATTTGAACTAGAAGGCGCGTGACAGAATCTGGGAGGGAATGGAACCAGATCTTAGAACTCTATTTTGGTTAGCACATGGATCCTGAACTAATTTTCAGTTGGGAGGCGTTAATTACAAGGGAGGAAAGCATTTAGGGGATGATGGAGTTTTCAGATTGAGTTTTTGTTTAGTTTTCCATCTTCATCTTTATCTCTCTACATTTTTCGGTCCTTTTGGAATCCTCCATCCAGATCCTCTATTTCCCAACCATCACCATTGCTGTGATGAAGTTCCTATCCTCCAGCTTGAGTCTTTCATCCTTCATGTCCAGCTAAACTTCAAGGATTTCTAGGAGATATAATAGAGCATGAGCCATGGTTAAACAGGAAAGAGTTTAGAGTTTATAGGTGTTTAATTTCAGTAACATTTTGATTCTGTTGTCAATCTTTGCTTCGGGATTCAGACTCCTCTCTATCCACTTATGTGATTTGAGATTTGGTTAATTGTATTCAGAGGTTATCTTCTTGATTTAGAGTAACGATGTATGATTCTTTAGCTAGGTCTAGTTATGGATTTATACATTGTGATTGGATTCTTGAGAAGTATTGGTTAATATTTCTTTTGGAAGTGGCTGAATCTGTCACATCTAGTATTATGATAATTAGAGATAAGAAATATTCTCAAATTATTGAGGATTAAGAGTAATAAGGAAAAGTCAAAGAATTTTGGTGGAAAATAATTACAGTAATTTTCCAAGCCAATTATAGGAAATTGACTAATTAAAGAAAATTGGTCAAATGTAAATAAGGAAAAATATTTTTGAGCCATGGAAAATTAAGGAAAAATAGGGATAACATCCTTTGAGAGTTATATGAAATTATAAAGTTGGTTTTATGACCAAATTACCCTTAGAGAAATTATAAGAGAATTTAAGGGTGATTTAGGCTAATTGAGGGATTTTATTTGGAAAATTCCAAATAAATATTTTAAGAGGAATAAAATCCCAAGAAAATTCCCATGAGATCCCAAGGAATTATAAGGAATTATGGAATTAAATGGAGACCCTCAAGTGTCCAAGATTTTTCCAAATAAATGTGAAAAGTGGAAAAATCCCTAAAGAGAAGGAAATTAATTTTCCTTTTTATTTAAATATTAGGAAATTAATTTTGAGAGAAAGAGGACAATTTGGGAAGACAATAATGAGGAGAATAAATTAAGGATCTGATAGAAAATAATTACAGAGACTAAGTTACTGTAATTATAAAAAAGAAGTTAAACTCAGAGCCTAAAGTATACCGATAAAACAAGATTGGTGTCTTGCAAATCCAAGGGATCCTATTAAGCCATGTGTCAAGCTCTTGAAGGAGAAGATTTGAATTAGCCAAGTGTCATTCCATGAATGGAGAGGATTTTGACTTTAGTAAATAATTTCATTTGGAATTATGTTAATTAAGAGAGAGGAATCAAGACTTAGTAAGGTAATGACACTTGGACTATCATTAAAGAAGGTGGTTAGGATATTTTGAAGCCTTAATCAAGCTCTTCTCTCCCCATTTTCAGATGTTCATTTCGTGCAAGGGAGAAAAATAGAGAAGAAGAGAGAGTTTGAGAGGAAACAAGGAGAAAGGGAGCACTTTTGATCATCCTAGCAAGGTTTCAAGGTTAGATCTTGGTCCTAGAAGTGTTCTTGCTTTGGTTTCTTTCATTTCTATGGTTTAAAATCTGTCTCTTCCCTCTCTTAATATGGACCAAACTGATTAATAAAAAGGGTAAGAAGTTTTGATCATAACACTTGCTAAGGCACAACAACACAAGCTAGATCCTAGTGTTGGCAAGTGAGTTTAAGTGATTTTAAAGCATTTTTCATGGTTGTTGTTGTGAGAGTTATTTTCAGCCAAGTGAAGAACTGGACCCTAGGATGAGCTTTTCATTGTTTTAAGGCTTCCATGATGCTTAAAATGAGGAATGGTGTAGGGTAGACTAAAAGAAACAAGTGTTGGAAGCCTAAAAGCAAAGCTGAAAATTTTGGGTCAAAACCTCTAGTGGTTTGGTCGGTTTGTGGCTGGAAGAATCAGTTTTATTTTCAAAAATCTAAGCCCATTTTTGGAATCTACATGAAAATCCATGTAGGGACAAGTCAAGGAGTGATTTTTAGGGTTAGAGAGAACCAAATCTAAAACTAGTGAATAAAGGAGGGAACTTTATGGTTCAAGAATCATTTTGATGTATGTTCTTGCTTTTTCATGGTTGGATAATGATTCTTGCTGCCATTTTTGTTGAATCACATGGTTAGGGTTTGATATTTGCCAAGGGAAAGAGGAGAAGGAAGAAAGGCTAAGACTTTTGAAGCAAGGTAGTAAGTTAAACCTAGCTACTACCACTAACGAGCATTGTTGATTATTGTATGGTTAATTGCTATTATTGTGATTGAGCTCTCTTGATTGTTATGTGGCTGCTCTTTATAGTATCTTGCTTTGGCCTTTGCATGATTGAGTTTGCCAAATGATAAGCATGTTAGTTCATCCATAGTAGCTAATGTGATCATGCATAATAATGATGCTTGCTTGGTGATATAGTTGGTTAATTTACTACTGGGATTTCCAAAAATCTCATCCCCCAAGAATCATGTAACATTTTAGGGCCTGAATCTTCAAAAGGGAAGCTGCAGATTGAAGGTTGATTTGTGGAGTTTAGCCACAAAATTCGTGAGCTTATTTTGGTTATGTAAATATTAAACTAACAGTGCTGGAAGCACACTGACCCTGACCGGTTCATGACTTTTTGATTATGTTCCCGAATGCGTTAAATCGTGAAATTTGGTATGATGAAAATGACATCCTGAGCTTCAAATTGATAGCTAATACGTTAAAAATGGACCAGTATACGATTTATAATGATTTTTCAAAGTTAATGGTCAGAATCTGGACATCAGGGTTTTTGGCAAATGGACAGTGTTGTTTTCTTAAAAACCTGACGCTTTCTCATAAAGAATTGGACAATGAGATTATTTTTCCTTGAAAGAGGACTTAAAGAGCTTTAAGTAGAATTTTGAATCACCCCAATTGGATTTTTGTAGAATAAGTTATGAATTTTTGAAGTTGGGCCAGAAAAACTGGATTTTTACCCGATGAACAGTAAAAATCCGAAAATTAGCGTTTTTATGGTAAAAAGTGAGCCCAAGACCATCCAATGTGGTCAAAAATGATTTTGAAAGGAACCTAAGTCAATATTATAGTAAGGTGTGACATTTTTGGTATCAGAGCGGAGGTTCTGGCATAAGATAGAACGCTCTGCTTAAGTATCCCTTAGATGTAGAGAACTAACACCTATTTTCAGGAATCAAGATGGGGATTACCATGGACTGGGATACTAAACCTGAGCCGTCAGTCAACACTTGGGATCCAATAGTGATTGATCTCACCAAGGACAAGGACCCAGAGGAATGGGTAATGGGAGATGCCAGCCCTGGCCATTCATCAGTGTGCTCCAATGACTGTGTTGAGCACTATCCAGAGCTGCTAGGGATCACTGCAGAACAGTTGCTGTATCTCCCCGGACCCGGAGACTTGGTCAACCCTGTAACTGGAATGTACCAAGAGCCATTAGATTTAGATCTTTATGTTCAGTCTCTTAAGCAGCCTGTTCCTGCTGTATCCATGTAATGTATAGTACTACCAGTTGTACCCCCAGCCCCGGTAATACCTGTAGTACCTACTGTACCATTTGTACCTGCACCAGTTCAGCCTAGTCATGAGATCCGTAGTGTGGGTCAGCTGAGTGACCGGCTGAGGTTCATAGGGCGTCACATCAGGAGGGATGTTGATGCAGACCTGAGAGTACACCTGGATTACCTCCAAGGTGTGAGAGAGCTGTATCAGGCACATGGACCAGGCAACCCTTACCTGGATCCTTATGACTGGCTGAGTGAGATGGTAGAGGTCCTACCAATACCCCTTTCTGGAACCATGAGATCACTCGCCTGAACTACCTGCTGGGAGATGATGTTGAGGACTGGATCGAAGCCTCGAGGGCTTTGTTATAGTTCATTTTCTGTAGATGATTAGGATGTTCCTATCACTGACGTAGGATGTATTTTGGTACAACTAACCCTAGTAGGTTAGGTTGTTTAATGCCTGGCTGCTGTATGTTGATTGTATTCTGGCTAGTTGATGTTTAAGTGCTGATTGCTGTATGCCTGTTTTGATAATGAAATCCAAGCATGATATTTATTTTTCTTGTTCCTTGTTATGCTATTCGGTTAGTTAAGCAATGGCTAGAACCCGACGAAACCCTTCACCAGAGAGACCCCTAGTGCAAGATGCAAGGGTCCCTCCTGATCCATTACAATTGATTCTGGAACGCCTCGAGCAACAATAGAAGACCATCGAGGACATGAGAGCAGCTCAAGCTCGTCAGGAACAAGAAAGGGATGCAGCGATAGCTGCAGCAGTAGCAGCAGCATTAGCAAACCTCGAGAGGAGGCAACCAGAGGAAGAGGTCTCTGCAGCACCAGCATCAGAACAATTGCCAAGACCGGTAATGCCAGCAGCAAACCCGATAGCATTCAACAGTGGATGACCCGATTCTGTAAGCACAACCCGCCGTCATTTGATGGAACATTCGATGTTCAAGCGGCGGAAGAGTGGATTAATCGCCTAGAGAAGATCTTCAAGGTGATGGACTGCTCATCAGAGCGAAAAGCCCAGATGGCGATATATAAGCTAGAGAAAGATGCGGATCGCTGGTGGAAGAATACTGAGATTCTTCTCGATGCTCGAAACACGACGGTGACTTGGGAAGTGTTTCTGGAGCAGTTTTATGAGAAGTACTTTCCGAGATCTGTCCGCGACGAAAGAGAAGCAGAGTTTCTGACTTTGAAGCAAAAGGATGACGAGCCTTTCGATGAGTACTTGGCTAAGTTCATCCGTCTCTCTCATTATTCAAGCTATCTCCGATATAGAGATGATGAGAGGTGGACGACAGAGAAGATGGTTCGAGGACTGAGGCCATCATTGAGGGAGATGATTGCTCCCAGACAATTTGAGCAGTTCAATAAAGCAGTGGAAGCTTGCCGAATCACAGAAAGCAGCTTCAACCATCATCTGATGGTCAAGACAACTCCACGAGCAGAGAAGGGAGGTCAAGGAGGTCAAGGTGCTACCTCGTCCAATGTGAATAAGAAGAGGAAGCAACCCTGGAATAACCGCAAGAACAAGAAAGGGGTAAAGCACCGAAGGGCAAGGAGTGTCCTAAGTGTGGCAAGAATCACGGTGACAGGCCGTGCATGGCTGGGCAGAATGTTTGCTATACTTGTGGCAAACCTGGACATTTCTCAAGAGAGTGCCCACAGAACACTGAGCAGGCAAGACCACGCACCCAGGGCCGAGTGTTTGCCATCACAAGAGAAGAAGCCCGAAGTCTCCGGAGATGATCCAAGGTACGATCATGATTAACAATTCTCCGGTGATTGCAATGTTTGATTCGGGTGCTAGTCATTCTTTTATTTCATATGCCTGTGCGGAAAGACTTGGCTTGAGTATAAATACATTGCCATATGATATACATGTGTCTACCCCAACGCAGAGTAGGGTAATTACATCTGATGTATGCCTGAACTGTATAGTTTGTTATGAGCACTGTTGCACTGCTATAGATTTGATATGCATGCCTTTCCATGAGATGGATGTGGTGATTGGACTCAATTGGTTGTCATCCCACAATATCCTAATGGATTGTAAGAACAAAACCCTAATCTTACCCACGAGGGATTTAGAGTTGAATCCAGAAGTTAGATTAAACTTCATTACGGAGGCCCAAGCGGGCAAATGCTTACGAAAAGGCTGTCAAGGATTCCTCGTTTTCTTCTCGGTGCAAGTAGAAGTTGAGGAAGGGATAAGAGGAATCCCAGTGGTTAGGGAATTTCCGGAAGTGTTTCCGATAGAGATCACAGGATTACCCCCAGACAGAGAGGTAGAATTCACAATTGACATAGTACCTGGAGCAGGACCAATTTCTAAGGCCCCTTATAGAATGGCTCCTAATGAAATGACAGAACTTAAAAAACAGATAGAGGAGCTACTTGAAAAAGGTTTTATTAGGCCAAGTGTGTCGCCATGGGGTGCTCCAGTGTTGTTTGTCAAGAAAAAGGATGGTAGTCTAAGGCTGTGTATAGACTACAGGGAGTTGAACAAAGTCACAGTTAAGAACAAGTATCCGCTTCCCAGGATAGATGATCTGTTAGACCAGCTAGTTGGAGCCAGTGTATTCTCTAAGATTGACCTAAGATCTGGCTACCACCAACTCAAGATTAAGTCTGAAGATGTCCCAAAAACTGCGTTTAGAACCCGATATGGACACTATGAATTTTTAGTGATGCCGTTTGGATTGACGAATGCACCTGCGATATTCATGGACTACATGAATAGGATTTTTCGTCCTTACTTGGATCAATTTGTGGTTGTATTTATTGATGACATCTTAGTGTACTCCAAATCTCCAGAAGAGCATGAGGAGCATTTGAGGATTGTCCTAAATACCCTGAAAGAGAAACAGCTGGTGGCTAAACTTAGTAAGTGTGAGTTTTGGCTCCAGGAAGTCCGATTTCTCGGCCATGTGATTTCCCGAGAGGGAGTGGCTGTCGACCCCAGTAAGATTGAGGCAGTACTCAACTGGGAGAGACCCAAGACGGTGACCGAGATCAGAAGTTTCCTCGGACTAGCAGGGTATTACAGAAGATTCATCCAGGACTTTTCTCGAATTGCTCTCCCGCTGACCAAGTTAACCAGGAAGAACCAGCCGTTCTTGTGGGACGAGAAGAGTGAGGCTAGTTTTCAGGAGCTGAAGAGGAAGCTCACTTCTACTCCTACTACTTCTCTCCGTACTTACACTTCCCGATCCTTCACAACCGTATGTGGTTTATACAGATGCTAGCAAGCAGGGACTGGGATGTGTACTTATGCAGCAAGGGCGGGTAGTAGCCTATGCCTCACGCCAGTTGAAATCTCACGAGGAGAATTACCCGACCCACGACCTGGAATTGGCGGCGATAGTTTATGCACTGAAGATATGGAGACACTATCTATATGGAGCAACCGTAGAATTGTTTTGTGACCACAAAAGCCTTAAGTACCTTCATGATCAGAAAGAGTTGAATATGAGACAACGAAGGTGGATGGACTTACTCAAAGACTATGATTTTCAAATTAAGTACCATCCAGGCAAAGCGAATGTAGTCGCGGATGCCTTAAGCAGAAAGACAGTACAGGTAGCATCGCTGATGATCAGAGAGCAGAAGTTGGTAGAGGATTTCAGAGATTGGGGTCCTCTATATCAGATGCAATTAGTAGAAGGAAATAGAGGTAGAACCCAGTTTACAGCCCTGCTCAAGGATCAAATCAGAGAAGCACAGTCACAGGACTGGCTAGCGAAAATTCTCAAGGAGAAGCTGTCTAGAGGTAGAATAAGAACTTTGAAATTTCTGAGGAAGGGATACTGAAGTTTAAAGGAAGAACCTATGTTCCCCAAGTGTCGACCTCAGAAAAGAGATACTAGCCGAAGCCCATAAGAGCAAATATACTCTTCATCCAGGAATGACAAAGATGTACCATGATGTTAAAGAACTCTTCTGGTGGCCTGGAATGAAGAAGGATATCACGGAATATGTGACAAAGTGTCTTACCTGCCAGAAGGTGAAGGTAGAACACCAGAAACCTGCAGGAGAGTTGCAACCCCTGGATATCCCTGAGTGGAAATGGGACAGTATATCCATGGACTTTATAGTAGGGTTACCGATGACAGCGGCTAAACATGATGCGATATGGGTGATAGTAGACCGTCTGACTAAGTCCGCACATTTTCTCGCCATGAATGTAAAGGATTCTCCAGAGAAGTTAGCGAGACTTTACATCAAGGAGATTGTTAGGCTGCATGGTGTGCCAAGAAGTATTGTTTCGGACCGAGACCCAAGATTTACTTCTAAGTTTTGGAGGTCCTTACAGAAAGAAATGGACACCACTCTCAGATTTAGCACAGCCTACCACCCTCAGACGGATGGGCAGACGGAAAGAACCATTCAGACCTTGGAGGATATGTTACGTGCCTGTGTATTGGACTTTGGCGGCAGTTGGGATATGTCTTTACCATTAATTGAATTTGCCTACAATAACAGTTTCCATTCAAGTATTCGAATGGCACCTTACGAGGCACTGTATGGGAGAAAGTATAGATCTCCCTTATGCTGGACAGAGCTTAGTGAAAGAAGTTCTCTTGGTCCTGACATGGTGGATCAGACTTCCCGACAGATAAAAGCTATTCAGCAAAGGCTTCTAACGGCTCAGAGTAGACAGAAGAGTTATGCCGATACAAGAAGGAGACCGTTAGAGTTTGACGTTGGTGATCACGTGTTCCTCAAAGTGTCGCCAACAACGGGAGTCGGTCGATCGCTAAAGACTAAGAAGCTCAGTCCGAAGTATGTTGGACCATTCCAGATTTTATCTAAAGCTGGACCAGTGGCCTACAAGTTGGCTCTTCCCCCAAAGTTAAGCCAGATTCATGATGTTTTCCATGTCTCCCAACTGAAGAAGTACCATCCAGATCCCACACATGTCATAAGTTATGATGACATTGCGCTTCGGGATAATCTATCTTTTGAGGTTAGACCGGAACGAATCATTGATCAGAAGACCAAGCAGCTGAGGAACAAGCAGATTCCCCTGGTCAAAGTGGTTTGGAAGGGTCTTTCCTCTGAAGAAGCCACATGGGAGATGGAAGCTGAGATGAACGAAAAGTACCCAGAGCTTTTCCATTAAGGTATGCTTTAAATTTCGAGGACGAAATTTATTTAGGGGGGAGAAATGTCACATCCAGTATTATGATAATTAGAGATAAGAAATATTCTCAAATTATTGAGGATTAAGAGTAATAAGGAAAAGTCAAAGAATTTTGGTGGAAAATAATTACAGTAATTTTCCAAGCCAATTATAGGAAATTGACTAATTAAAGAAAATTGGTCAAATGTAAATAAGGAAAAATATTTTCGAGCCATGGAAAATTAAGGAAAAATAGGGATAACATCCTTTGAGAGTTATATGAAATTATAAAGTTGGTTTTATGACCAAATTACCCTTAGAGAAATTATAAGAGAATTTAAGGGTGATTTAGGCTAATTGAGGGATTTTATTTGGAAAATTCCAAATAAATATTTTAAGAGGAATAAAATCCCAAGAAAATTCCCATGAGATCCCAAGGAATTATAAGGAATTATGGAATTAAATGGAGACCCTCAAGTGTCCAAGATTTTTCCAAATAAATGTGAAAAGTGGAAAAATCCCTAAAGAGAAGGAAATTAATTTTCCTTTTTATTTAAATATTAGGAAATTAATTTTGAGAGAAAGAGGACAATTTGGGAAGAAAATAATGAGGAGAATAAATTAAGGATCTGATAGAAAATAATTACAGAGACTAAGTTACTGTAATTATAAAAAAGAAGTTAAACTCAGAGCCTAAAGTATACCGATAAACAAGATTGGTGTCTTGCAAATCCAAGGGATCCTATTAAGCCATGTGTCAAGCTCTTGAAGGAGAAGATTTGAATTAGCCAAGTGTCATTCCATGAATGGAGAGGATTTTGACTTTAGTAAATAATTTCATTTGGAATTATGTTAATTAAGAGAGAGGAATCAATACTTAGTAGGGTAATGACACTTGGACTATCATTAAAGAAGGTGGTTAGGATATTTTGAAGCCTTAATCAAGCTCTTCTCTCCCCATTTTCAGATGTTCATTTCGTGCAAGGGAGAAAAATAGAGAAAAAGAGAGAGTTTGAGAGGAAACAAGGAGAAAGGGAGCACTTTTGATCATCCTAGCAAGGTTTCAAGGTTAGATCTTGGTCCTAGAAGTGTTCTTGCTTTGGTTTCTTTCATTTTTATGGTTTAAAATCTGTCTCTTCCCTCTCTTAATGTGGACCAAACTGATTAATAAAAATGGGAAAGAAGTTTTGATCATAACACTTGCTAAGACACAACAACACAAGCTAGATCCTAGTGTTGGCAAGTGAGTTTAAGTGATTTTAAAGTATTTTTCATGGTTGTTGTTGTGAGAGTTATTTTCAGCCAAGTGAAGAACTGGACCCTAGGATGAGCTTTTCATTGTTTTAAGGCTTCCATGATGCTTAAAATGAGGAATGGTGTAGGGTAGACTAAAAGAAACAAGTGTTGGAAGCCTAAAAGCAAAGCTGAAAATTTTGGGTCAAAACCTCTAGTGGTTTGGTCGGTTTGTGACTGGAAGAATCAGTTTTATTTTTACAAATCTAAGCCCATTTTTGGAATCTACATGAAAATCCATGTAGGAACAAGTCAAGGAGTGATTTTTAGGGTTAGAGAGAACCAAATCTAAAACTAGTGAACAAAGGAGGGAACTTTATGGTTCAAGAATCATTTTGATGTATGTTCTTGCTTTTTCATGGTTGGATAATGATTCTTGCTGCCATTTTTGTTGAATCACATGGTTAGGGTTTGATATTTGCCAAGGGAAAGAGGAGAAGGAAGAAAGGCTAAGACTTTTGAAGCAAGGTAGTAAGTTAAACCTAGCTACTACCACTAACTAGCATTGTTGATTATTGTATGGTTAATTGCTATTATTGTGATTGAGCTCTCTTGATTGTTATGTGGTTGCTCTTTATAGTATCTTGCTTTGGCCTTTGCCTGATTGAGTTTGCCAAATGATAAGCATGTTAGTTCATCCATAGTAGCTAATGTGATTATGCATAATAATGATGCTTGCTTGGTGATATAGTTGAACTGGGATTTCCAAAAATCTCATCCCCCAAGAATCATGTAACATTTTAGGGCCTAAATCTTCAAAAGGGAAGCTGCAGATTGAAGGTTGATTTGTGGAGTTTAGCCACAAAATTCATGAGCTTATTTTGGTTATGTAAATATTAAACTAACAGTGCTGGAAGCACACTAACCCTGACCGGTTCATGTGACTTTTTGATTATGTTCCTGAATGTGTTAAATCGTGAAATTTCGCATGATGAAAGATGACATCCTGAGCTTCAAATCGATAGCTAATATGTTAAAAATGGAGCAGTATACGATTTATAATGATTTTTCAAAGTTAATGGTCAGAATCTGGACATCAGGGTTTTTGGCAAATGGACAGTGTTGTTTTCTTAAAAACCTGACGCTTTCTCATAAAGAATTGGATAATGAGATTATTTTTCTTTGAAAGAGGACTTAAAGAGCTTTAAGTAGAATTTTGAATTACCCCAATTGGATTTTTGTAGAATAAGTTATGAATTTTTGAAGTTGGGCCAGAAAAACTGGATTTTTACCCGATGAACAGTAAAAATCCGAAAATTAGCGTTTTTATGGAAAAAAGTGAGCCCAAGACCATCTAATGTGGTCAAAAATGATTTTGAAAGGAACCTAAGTCAATATTATAGTAAGGTGTGACATAATCTCCATTTAATCAATCTCACCTCATCAGAAATAAATTCAATTAAAGCTCTTAAATTCTGATTGATGCAAGAAAGGCAGTGAAGGCAAAGTTATACCTCTTAGGAATCATTTATCTCATTGAATTCCAATCTCAAAACATTCTCTTTTCTAAATTCTGATTTTAGTAGCATTTGATTACAGTCTTAGAAATGATTTTATCTCAATTGCTAATGCATTCACCTAATTTCTTCCCTAATTTGTGACTTAATCACTTAGTAACACTATTAGACTCTTGAGTTCCTTAAGATCGACCTCTGATTGGAAGCTACTTTGCTGCATTCTTTAGAATATCAAATTTGGTTCTAAATGACATAAGATCAGCTCCATTTTAACCCTTCTAGTTTTCCTCTTGCTGCTTATTAATTGAGGTGTTTGGGAATTTGGTTCACTGATTGGTTGGCTAATCATACTTGGGTTTTATTATGTGATTCATTAATTGCTTCAACTTGTAACCATTCTTGCTCCAAAGTGTGTCTCAATTGCTTTGTAACCACTACTCTTGAGTGTTTTCAGGTTTTAGGATAGCTGAGTTACAGTTCAGTATTGATTTTGTTCGTTCTGTCCCAGAGGCTGCGGCACATTTGCATATCTGCTGCAGTGCCTGTCTTATTTTGCTCTCGGTATAATCCACCATAGCGCCTTCGCTTCCTGAGCTCTTAGTAACTCTCGGCCACAGAGGCCGCGGTGCCTCAAGTCAAAGGCCGCAACGCCTGGACCTGATTCCTACTTTTGTTGTTTTAATTCAACTCTCTTAGTTGGTTTTGGTGTATGACCATGGACAAAACATTTTATCCATTGGATAGGGAGATAAATAAAACACTTAGACTTTTGGAAAAGAATAAAAATTTAGACACAAGCACAAGCATACACCCTCACTCACCTTCTTCATCTAGTGTTAGTGAGTCAATTGAACTTATGCCTGATTCTGAATTCGATTTAGGTCAATTCTGTGATAATCATTTTGTAATGGAAGCGTAAGAGAATCAAGCTCCTAATGAAGGGCAAAATAAGGGCAAATCAAGAAGGATGCTATGAATTTGTTTAGTAAACTTGCTGTTAATGTGCCTTTACTTGATTTCTTGAAAGGAGCACCTAAATACATGAGATTTTTAAAGGAATTGTGCACTAACAAGAAGAAATGTAAACCCAATGAGAAAATGCAGTTGGGATCTAATGTTTCTGTAATTTTTAAACCCTAACTACCCATAAAGTATGCTGTAACATCTTGATTTTTGGGCCTAGAAGTACTAGAAATAGCCTGAATGAGATAGGCTACCAGACCCCTTTTTAGTAGAGGTCTTAAAGATGAGAAAGAAAGTTAAAGTAGTTTTAGGGACTAAACTGCAAAGTGAATGTTTTAAGGGGCTAAAGGGTAATCAAAGTTAGAGGCTCCAGTAAAGTCTCAAAGGCCCAGAAAGAGAAAAGAGGCTAGATACAGACCAATGGTTAAGTTAGAAGCCTCAAAGAGATGGTTTTATGAGGTTGAGCCTAAGCAGGGGTAAAACCGTAAATTCAGAAAGTTACAGCCATCAGGGGTAAAAATGGAAAGTACTTAGAAAATTCTGAGAAAATCCCAAAAAATGGGAAATAATATTCTAAGGCTCTTTTGTGAAGAGAGATGGTGAAAATACCCCTGAGGTAACTTAAAAGGAATTTATAAGTTTATGGCTCGTTTTGAGGTATAAAGCTAGATTTAATTATTTGAGCCATCAGGAGGCCTCAGAAATGTAAGTAAAAATGGAATTCACGAGTTAAGAGACTATAGAAAATTATAAAATTAGTCTCGTCCCCAAAAGGCCAGCAGAATGGTTTTAAGAATTCTTGAAAGCTAGTTATGCCGAAAAAGGGCATTTTAAAGAATGATTTTTAAGTGGGGCTACAGGTTGAGTTATGACCTGAGAAAATTCACAAATTTTCTCTAGAATATGAGGAATTTTATGATATTTTTGGATGAATTTTTGGAGCTCTGGATTGAATAAAATGCTCCAATCAAATATTAAATAATTTTGTCCCCTAAATAGGAGACAAAACCAAAGAAAATATCTAAGAGCCATCATGACGATGCTGAGTCAGCATGCTAAGTTATCAAGCGTAATCATAACACCGATGAGTCATCATGCTGAGTCATCAAGCGTAATCATGACACCTACGAGTCATCATGCTGAGTCACCAGAAGATATTTATGGACAGCATAAAAATCAGAACGCAGTACGGGAATATTTTAGACAGTCTTTTGTCTACCCGTTACAGTGAAATCTCTAATGCATGACTCAATAAGGTTAAGTAGCCTGTCAGTAGAGCTAATTATTTTCATCTATGCTCCTCTAAGGTGGCACCATATATGTACTTATTAAGATGAGAAAATAGTGTCAGAACATGTCCTGGTGGTACAGGGTAAGTCAGGACTCGAAAAGTATCCGATACGATGCAAGATTGGCTTGATAAGTGGACAAATAATTAAGAAAATATTTTTGCACGAATTTTCTATTTATTTTCTCCCTATTTTAATGCCATAAATGATGAAAGGACATGAAAGTGACAAGTGTATGGTTAGATGGGAAAAAGAAAATATTACGTGTACGGTTAGATGTAAGACACGTGTACGGTCGGATGCAAGACACGTGTGCGGTCGGATTAAAGACATGTGGCTTGATGATGTAAGCATGATATCATCATGATGAGGTAAGCATGATGTCATAGGACACTTGTCACCATAAGATTAAAAGAGAAAATGGACGGTCCAGATCGAGCCACGTATTTTTAAGATCAACGGTCCAGATTCAGTCTGCTTTTCTATAAATACCCCCTCCCCTCCCTACCATTTCGTCCAAGCATAAGGAATCCATGGAGAAGCTCTTGCAAAATGGTTTCTAGAGAGAGAAAGAAGAGGGAGAAAGAAAGGCCAAGTGGTTCCAAGCCAGATCAAAATCTAAAACAAGGTATGTGATGGTTATAGCACCTGATTTCATGCTTGTTTCGGATTAGTTACTGTGCGTATCTGATTTTGAAATTTTGTATGCTTAAAGTAGACTCTGTCAGCTTTAAATCCATAGGTAGAACACTTCATTTGGATATGTTTACGATTTATGGTGATTTTTCAAAGTTAGGGTTTGAAATCTGGAAACAGTGTTGAACTTTTGGAAGAGTTTCGAGTTCCGTACAGTTCCGGTACTGTTCGGTGTAGAATTGGCTCTTGAAACTATTCTTCCTTTAAATTTAACTTAAGGATCTTCCAGTGAGACTTGGAAGCACTCAATTTGGATTTTTCTATAATTAATTATGAATTTCCAAAATTGAGTAAAAATTCTGGAAATTCTGCGTGAACAGTACCTGCGAAGTAAAATTTCCAGATTTGGTATTCTTGAATCTAAGGCCATCTAAAGTGGTCCTAATTGACAAGAAATGGATCATAAGGATGGGAAATGATGAGATTTATGGTAGAAAATTTAGAAAGAAAGCCCTAAGACTAAGAGAAAGGGTTGAGGTTCAAGAGAGATAGTCTTGAACTTTATGTAATCTAGTGGTCCTAATGGATTGTATGATCAATGTGACTATGTTCAGGACCTTTGGAACATCCAAGAGGATGTTTGGTGATGTTGACCGAATGTCCACATGGTTGGAAAGACAAGGGAATCAAAGGAAAAGCAAGAGGAAAGCCATGTTACAAGGTAGTGAACTTACCTATACTGTGTGCTTGATATGTATGCTTGCATGATGTGATTGTGTTGTCATGATGTGACTAAGCTATGATGAAATGTTTGCAAAGTTATGTTTGCAAGTTTATGTTATGTTTTTCCTTGGCAATATGTTATGGAAGCATGAAATGTTTTAGCTTACTTTCCATGGCATTCATGTGTTAATGTTATAACATGTCATGCATGTGCATTATGTCTTGCATGCTTATGGGTAGTGTTTGCTACTAAGATTCCCCCGAATCTCACCCCTCCCTAACCAACCATTTAGGTCAATCAATGATGGGCAATAATGGCATGAGAAGCAAGGAGAAGTAAGCGGAGAATTATTCTTGTTAATGGATGAGACTGTTGATAAATGTATAATTCTACTATTTTGTGAACTATGTTATGGATGCCAATGATGCCATGTATTTAATTATAATATTTATGGCATGAATGAAAGTGTATGAGCATGAACGGGAAAGAGTAAGGCCATGTTATGTATGCCAAAGAAATAAAAAGAATTAAAGAGATGTTAAGGGATAAAACGTAAGTCCTGGAGCAGTGAGTTTGTAGCTCCAGTTTGACCTATCAGACGAGTGAGTTAGGTCATAAGATTTGGCAAGCAAGGAGATCTGATATTTCTCTTTAAAATGAGGGGTAGTTTGCCTGATTCCGATAACCGATCAGAAAGTTGTGCCTTTCCAAAGTTAGGCAAAAATACAGTAAAATCCGAAAATGACCAAATGAACAGTAACTTTTTCAAAGGAAATTGAGCTCGAATTTCAAGGCAATCAGTTTAGAAACTATTTTTCCTCAAAATTTTATCCAAAGAGCTTTCTGTAGAACTTAGAATCACTCAATTTCAATTTTTTTACAATTAGTTATGAATTTTTGAAGTTTGTCACATTTTAAGGTGACAATGAATAGTAACCCGTAAATGAAAATTTCAAACTTGATTTTTCACCAATTGTAGCCTTCAAAAGTGATTCCAAATGCTTCCGCAAGGAAAGTTAATTGATTTAAACATGAGGCGTTACATGTGCTAACCCTGGATCTTTTACAATACCTTGCACTGTTGGTAAATTAAATATTGCCAATGCTCTTTTAGACTTCAGAGCTGCAATTAATATGATGCCTCTTAATTTATACACATCTTTAGGCATTCAAACCAGTGAGAGTACTAGCATATTAATACAACTTGCTGATAGGACCATTAGGAAGCCAAAGGGATTGTTGGAAGATAACCTAGTGAAAGTCAAGGACTTAGTTATCCCTGCAGATTTTTATGTTTTAGATATGGATACCCCACCTCATGTTCAAGAAACACTGATTTTAGGTAGGCTATTTCTCAGGACTGCTAATATAGTAGTAAGCCTAAAAGATGGATACATAACCATGGAAATAGGGGATAAGAAAATTCAATTTGATGTTTATGAAGCAATGAAACATCCCTTTGAAAATTATTTACTTTTGGGTATAAATGCCATTGATTGTTTGATTGATGAGGTTGTAGAAGAGTATGAGTGCTCTTTGCATAAATTGAATGAGGAGGAAACTTTAGATATTGGTTTTTCTCTTCTTGATGTCAATTATCTTTTCTGCCTTAATTCATTTTTGGATGATAATGATGACGTGTGTAGTATTGACTCTTTGACAGTTGATAGCTCACTTTCTACTTTATCATCTTTTTCTTTTGATCTATCTTCTATTAATCATGAGGTAGTTTCTGATGCATCAAGCCAAGAGCTTGGAAAGGATTTTGTGTCTGATATTGCAGAAGTGGAAAAGCTAGCACCAAGTATATTGACCAAGGAAAAGGAAGAAGTGAATGCAGGATTCTATGTTATTTCCCTTTGAGCTTGATTGAACCCAATTGTTCTATGTTATTTCATATCATTTTATAGGTATTTATCATAGATTTTGGCTCCTTTTGATGATAATTGTGCTTAATTTTGATTAAGAGTCCTTACTTTGAGTTAGTGTCTTTTTGAGGGTATAATTGTCATAATTGGTTATTAATTGTATTCAATTGATTTCTAGGACAATTGATGCTTCAAATTGTTGCTTTTTATTGTAGGACACTTGAGAATTAGAGCCAAGATTGAAGACCAAAGCATTACACAACATGAGAGTTTCCAAGATAATGCTGTGATGTGGCAAAAAGTCTGAAAATGTGCATCAGTGACTATTGTGGAATAGTTTGCTGGGGCAAACTTTTGAGTTCGCTGCGGCAAACTCTCAACATTTCACTAAAATTCTTCTCTGGAATTGTTCACCGCGGCAAACTCTCTCGTATCAGTAATGTCAGATTCGGATCTAGAATGCAAAAATAGATCCTCTAATCATATGATCCGACCCGGATGGACCCCTAAAACCCTTAGAAACCCTATTTTCGACCTATCACTCCATTCTATCACCTCCAATACCTCTATTCTCTCATCTTCTTGCCTCTCCACCTCCATCTTCTTCCCCATCCATTTCCTTCATCTTTACTTCACTCCATCTCATTTCCTTCCACTCCGAGCTGCCATGGCCGACGAATTCACTTCAGTTGGAGCTTTTCTTGAAGCTATGGAGGGCTAGGGTTTATCAACTCTTGAAGATAGTGGAGTAGCATGAGTTTCCAAGCTTCAAAGGGGAGTTTCATTTTCAATATTTAGTTTCTACTTATGTATTTATGATTTTCTAGGTCTAGGATTTGTAAATTCTTAGTGAGACACTTTGGTTGATTCTGTAATCATTGGTTAATGATTTACATTTGTAGTTTGGATTGGTTGATGTTGAATTTTGTGCTTAAATATATGTGGTCACATATATGCTTCTTTGTAACTCTCATGATTCTCTCCTATCTTGCATGGTCATGTTTTGATACTGAGTTGATTGTGGGTTACATTGAGCCAATTGCATGATCATTCTCAAATTACACATTAGGGAAGCTTAACAATGTTTTCATTAATGAAGTTCATTGATTTAAACATTGGACTCAATGAGTTATTGAGGTTGTTATTAAGAAAACCTAATGGATTTGTGAAACTCCCAATATCTTAAGTGAACTATGATTGCCATCAAAACCATTTTCAAGAGATTTCCTATCATTCATTTCCATTCCATCATTATTATCTTAAAATACCAAAAATATAGTAGCTTAGGTTTGTTTTCATTGCATTTAGTTTAGTCACCATTCATTTAAATCTTAAAAACCAAACCCCCTTTCATTACATTGTATGGTATTTAGTCTAGCTTAGGTAATTAATAAAGGCTCCCAAAAGTGAAACGACCCGAGTTTGCACTATACTGCGTAACTTGGATTTATTTTTTATTGAGAACCTGATTAGAGCCTTATTTTCGTTCACCTTGGGGTTCTCAATTGACGAGATCCTTTTTGTCGTTCGCCTTGGGGTTCTTAATCAAAAATAAATCCAAGCTATGCAGTATAGTGCAAACTCAGGTCGTTTCACTTTTGGGAGCTTTTATTAATTACCTAAGCTAGACTAAATGTCATGCAATGCAATGAAATGGGGTTTTGGGTTTTTAAGATTTAAATGAATGGTGCCTAAACTAAATGCAATGAAAACAAACCTAACATACTATATTTTTGGTGTTTTAAGATAATAATGATGTAAAGGAAATGATTGATAGGAAATCTCTTGAAAATGGTTTTGATGGCAATCATAGTTCACTTAAATATTGGGAGTTTTACAAATCCATTAGGTTTTCTTAATAAGAACCTCATTAACTCAATGAGTCCAAAACTTACATTAATGAACTCATTAATGAAAGATTTGTTTAGCTTCCCTAATGTGTAATTTTGAAATGATCATGCAATTGGCTCAATATAACACACAATCAACTCAGTACCGAAACATAACCATGCAAGATAGGAGAGAATCATGAGAGTTACAATAAGCATATATGCAACTACATATATTTAAGCACAATGTTCAACATCAATCAATCCAAATTACAAATATTAACCATTAACCAATGATTACAGAATCCTAAACCTAGGAAATCATAAATGCCTAGCTAAAAAATAAAGATTAAAACTAAAACTCCCCTTTGAAGCTTGGAAACTCATGTTACTCCACCATCTTCAAGAGTTGATAAACCCTAGCCCCCCATAGCTTCAAGAAAAGCTCTAATTGATGTGAATCCGTCGGCCATGGTAGCTGGGAGTGGAAGAAAATGAGATGGAGTGAAGGAAAGATGAAGGAAATGGATGGGGAAGAAGATGGAGGTGGAGAGGCAAGAAGATGAGAGAATAGAGGTGTTGGAGGTGATAGAATGGAGTGATAGGTCGAAAATAGGGTTTTTAAGGGCTTTTGGGGTCCATCTGGGTCGGATCATATGATTAGAGGCTCCATTTTCGCGTTCTGATCCGGATCTGGTGTTGCTGATACGAGTCTTTCTATACCTTCGCTGCGGCGAAGCAATCCCGAGAGGAGCTCCGCCTAATCTTGTGATTTCGCCACGGCGAAGCTGTAAGTTGGCCGCGACGAACTCTGCCCGAGAGATTACTGGTGAGATTTCAATTTGGCGTTGTGGCGAAGAATTCTCTTCACCGCGGCGAACTGTGTTAGTGCTGATACTCTGATCTTATGTTGTGTCATCCTTTAGTCTTTGATCATGGCTCTAATTCTCAAGTGTCCTACAATAAAAAGTAACAATTTGAAGCATCAATTGTCCTAGAAATCAACTGAATACAATTAATAACCAATTATGACAATTTTAACTTCAAAAAGACACTAACTCAAAACAAGGACTCTTAATCTAAATTAAGCACAATTATCATCAAAAGGAGCTAAAATCTAAGATAAATACCCTTAAAATGATATGAAATAACATAGAACAATTGGGTTCAATCATCAATAAAAAATAAATCCAAGCTATGCAGTATAGTGCAAACTCAGGTCGTTTCACTTTTGGAGCCTTTATTAATTACCTAAGCTAGACTAAATGTCATGCAATGCAATGAAATGGGGTTTTGGGTTTTTAAGCATTCAAACCAATGGTGCCTAAACTAAATGCAATGAAAACAAACCTAAGATACTAAATTTTTGGTGTTTTAAGATAATAATGATGTAGTGGAAATGAATGATAGGAAATCTCTTGAAAATGGTTTTGATGGCAATCATAGTTCACTTAAGATATTGGGAGTTTCACAAATCCATTAGGTTTTCTTAATAACAACCTCAATAACTCATTGAGTCCAATGCTTACATTAATGAACTCATTAATGAAAACATTGTTAAGCTTCCCTAATGTGTAATTTGGGAATGATCATGCAATTGGCTCAATGTAACACACAATCAACTCAGTATCAAAACATGACCATACAAGATAGGAGAGAATCATGAGAGTTACAAAGAAGCATATATGTAACCACATATATTTAAGCATAAAATTCAACATCAATCAATCCAAATTATAAATGTAAATCATTAACCAATGATTACAGAATCAACCAAAGTGTCTCACTAAGAATTTACAAATCCTAGACCTAGGAAATCATAAATACATAGCTAGAAACTAAAGATTGAAACTAAAACTCCCCTTTGAAGCTTGGAAACTCATGCTACTCCACCATCTTCAAGAGTTGATAAACTAGCCCACCATAGCCTTGGAATCAGCTCCAACCAGAGTTAAATCTTCAGCCATAGTAGTCAGGAGATGAAGGAAATGAGGTGGGATGAAGAAAAAGTGCAGGAAATGGAAGGGGAAGAAGATGGAAATGGAGAGGCCAGAGGATGGGAGAATAGAGGTGTTAGAGATGATAGAATGGAGTTACAGGTTGAAAATAGGGTTTCCAAGGGTTTAAGGGGTCAATCTGGGTCGGATCATATGAGTAGAGGGTCCATTTTTGCATTCTGGATTCGAATCTGACGTTGCTGATACGAGAGGGTTTACCGCGGTGAACTATTCCAGAGAGGAAATGTAGTGAGATTTTGAGAGTTTACCGCAGCGAACTATTCCAGAATAGCCACTGATGCACATTTTCAGACTTTTTGCCACAGCACATCATTTTCTTAGAAACTCTTATGTTGTGTAATGCTTTGGTCTTCAATCTTGGCTCTAAGTCTCAAGTGTCCTACAATAAAAAGCAACAATTTGAAGCATCAATTGTCCTAGAAATCAATTGAATACAATTAATAACCAATTATGACAATTTCACCCTAAAAAAGACACTAACTCAAAGTAAGGACTCTTAATCAAAATTAAGCACAATTATCATTAAAAGGAGCCAAAACCTATGATAAAAACCCTTAAAATGATATGAAATAACATAGAACAATTGGGTTCAATCAGAACCCCAAGGCGAACGATAAAGGTCCTCATTAGAGCTTTTCTTAGCCTTCTTGATTATCTTAATTCTCTATTTTAAGGAATTCAAATTAGAAAGTGAACTTGAGACTGTTCTTTACATGTTTTTTTTTGAAGTCATCCTTTTCACTTTTTGATTACTTGATCGATCAATGGTTAATCCATCACTTGATCGATAAATATAGTTACCTATTTTAAAAGCTCTCACTTTGAATAATTGATAACTTGATCGATCAATCAGTCATCAATCATGATTTCGATCAAGGGTGTTATTTCTTGTTCAATACTCGTAGCAATTGACTGATTCCATTTTTATGAATCAATATTCATTATTATCATTTGTTCAGTTATGTTCCTGAGCCTTACTCTGTAAGAAAAACTTATTTAATTAAAGTATTGTTACAGATTATGAAAAAAGTTTAACAGTTATCCAACGATTATTTAGAAGCTAGTACCTACCATGTCAGAACCATCAGAACCATTAATGGCGAAAACCGTTGCAACTAGGAAGACACGCAACTAAACTTCCAACAGCTAGAAGCTCTTTCGTCTAACGGTTATTAAACCTCTGCAACTATAAAAGGTGCGAAGAAGCATTGAATATGGGAATTGAATACGCGAGCTACCTTTTGCTAATAATTTACTATTGCATTCAATACTCTGTTCTTGCTAATACTGAGCTTCAGTGTTTCTCATTTATTTACTCTGTGAGAGAGCTCTATCTACATCTTCAATTACTTTCTGAGTGAAACTCAAGGGTGCGGATTCTTGAGTGGGATTGTAACCTTACAGATAGTAAGGGGGAGTGATTGAGTGAATCAATTGCTATATTGCGGCACCAAGAGCCTGATTAATCTTGGAATTTAGTGAAATAATCAGAGGTGTTCTAAGGACTGAACGTAGGTCAAGTGGTTGAGACCGAACCAGTATAAATTCTGTGTCTACTCTTTACGATGAAATCACTCTAACTTATGCTCTCTCTTTCTGTTTAGCTTACCATTTTAATACGCAAGATTTTTATATCTCACCCAATTCACCCCCTCTTGGGTGAGACTACTACTAACATTTGGTATCAGAGCAGGTCACTTCTGTAAAGACTTAACAGTCCGAAGAGAGATCCCATGGCAGGATTCGGAGACAGTGTGCTACCCGAAGGATGTTCAACATCAAAACCACCTAGCTTCAACGGAGAAAACTATACCTTCTAGAAGATGAGAATGAAAATCTTCATCAAAGCTACTGAGTATGGATTATGGGACGTGATCGAACATGGTAACTACATTCTGATGAAAACCGTAGATGGACAACAAGTTCATAAGAGTCCCAAGGAGTTTAATGAAGAAGACAAAAAGTTGGTGACACTAAATGACAAAGCTATCAACATACTAACCAGTGCACTAAGCCAAAGATAATATTTTCGAGTTTTTAGTTTGGAAACTGCAAAGGAAATGTGGGAAGCACTGGAGATAGCTCACGAAGGAACCACCAATGTAAAACAGAGTAGAATCAACACTCTTACCATAGAATTCGAATTATTTAGAATAAAGGATGGAGAGAGCGTCTGAGACATTGAAGTCAGATTCTCGCACCTCATAAATCACCTCACTACACTTGGAAAGAAGTATAGTCAGGAAGACCAAGTGAGGAAAATCTTAAGCAGCCTCATAAAAGAATGGGAGCTGAAAGTAACAGCCATTAAGAAAACAAAGGGAGAATCAATTGGCTCAATTGCAGTGTTATTTGGAAGTCTTGCAGAATATGAGAGCAAGCAAAAATATAACAAGGAGATGAATGAGAAAAACCGCAAAGGCATTGCTCTTAGAACTCAAGAGAGTGAAGATGACAACAAAAAGGACCTGGAAGATGACGAAATGGGTCTTATTGTCAGAAGGTTCAAGAAATTCTACAGAAACAAAGCCAAGAGAACGTTTCAATCAAAATGCAAAATCTTTACATCTCAGAATGAGCCAAAGGAACCAATCATCTGCTTCGAATACAAAAAGCCATGGCACATCAAAGCAGAGTGTCCCCAGCTATCCAAGTTAAATGACAAAGAAAAGAAGAAAGGAAAGTTTAGAAAGAAGAAAGTGTAACATCCAAACTTTTGGGCCTAGAAGTACCAAAATAGCCTAAATTGGATAGGCTACCAGACCCCTATTAGCAGAGGTCCCAAAGACGAGAAAGAAAATTAAAGCAGTTTCAGGGACTAAACTACAAAGTAAAAGTTTTCAGGGGGCTCAAGAAAATTATTTGCGATGCTTATCAGAAGGGTAAACAAACAAAGTCCTCGTTTAAATCAAAGAAGATAGTCTCAACCGAAAGGCCACTCTAAATGCTTCATATGGATTTAGTTGGTCTGTCAAGAGTTAAAAGTTTTAGTGGAAATCTGTATACTCTTGTGCTAGTTGATGACTATTCAAGATTCACCTGGACTCTGTTTCTTTCCTCTAAAGATGAAATGTTTAATGCATTCATTGTTTTTGGCCAAAAAGGTCTAAAATGAGAAAGGTATTTTGATTGTGTCAGTTAGGCCTGATCATAGAGGAGAATTCAAAAACAACAAATTCGCAGACTACTGTGACGAGCATGGGATTGATCACAACTTCTCAGCACTAAGAACTCCTCAACAAAATGGAGTTGTTGAATGAAAGAACAGAGTGCTCATGGAAACAGCAAGAGTAATGCTGAATGAGAAAGGGATTTCACAAGTATTCTGGGCCGAAGCAATGAGCATGGCTTGCTACATCTCCAATAGAGCTTATATCAGAACACTGCTCAGGGAAACACCATATGAGCTATACAAAGGAAGAAAGCCTAACCTAGCTCATCTAAAGATCTTCAGGAGTAAGTGTTACATTCACAACAACAATAAAGAGAATCTCAGTAAATTGGATCCTAAAGCTGATGAAGGTTTATTTCTCGGTTACTCTAATCGCAGTAAAGCTTATAGATTTTCAACAAACGCACTTTCACGATTGAAGAATCAATACATGTCGTGTTTGTTGAAACTAAGCCGATTTTAAAACCTCTAGATGATGATGCTGAGATCGTTCAAAATTTTCAAATAAAGTACCTTCAGAAGAATTTTTAGAAAACAAAGATGATTCAAATAAACCTCTTTCACAAGAAAACTTAGAACAGCCTAAGGCTTAGAGGCATAACAGAAACCATCCTCTGAAACAAATCATTGGTGAAGTCAATGAAGGGGTCAAAACCCGGAGACAAGTGTTCAATGAAGTGCACTTCTCTACATTCATCTCACATATGAAACCTACCAATGTTCACGAGATTCTATCCGATGAATTTTGGATAGTTGCAATGCAGGAAGAGCTAAACCAATTTGAGAGGAATTAAGTTTGGGAATTGGTACCCAGACCTAATGATCATCTAGTTATAGGCACCAAATGGGTATTAAAAAATAAGCTCAATGAATCTACGCAAATCATCAGGAATAAAGCCAAATTAGTAGCTAAAGGCTATAATCAGGAAGAAGGTATTGATTATGAGGAAACATATGCTCCAGTAGCTAGATTGGAAGCCATACGAGTACTCTTAGCCTTTGTTTGCATAAAAGATTTCAAAATATATCAAATGGATGTTAAAAGTGCATTTTTGAATGCTTATATTTTAGAAGAATTTTTTATCGAACAGCCTCTTGGTTTCAAAGATTCAAACTTCCTTGATCACGTTTACAAAGTAAAAAAGGCTTTATATGGTTTAAAATAAGCTCCTAGAGCTTGGTACGAACACCTTACCAATTTCCTGATAGAAAAAGGTTTTGAAAGAGGCAAAATGGATGCTACTCTTTTCATTAAAAAAAGTAGAAAGGAACTTTTGATTGTTCAAATTTATGTGGATGATATTATTTTTGGAGCTATTAATGAGGATCTCTGTCAAGAGTTTGCCAAGCTAATGTAGGGTGAGTTCAAAATATCGATGATGGGAGAACTGAACTTCTTTCTGGGATTGCAAATCAAGCAAAAGAAAAATGGCATATTCATATCCCAGACGAAGTATCTCAAGGAATTACTAAAGAAATATGGATTAGAAAATGCCAATAGTGTAAAAACTCCTATGAGCTCAACCATTTCACTAGACGTAGACGTGAAGGGCAAGGACGTGAATCTGACATAGTATAGAGGAATGATTGGGTCATTACTCTATCTCATAGCAAGCGGGCCAGATATTCAATTCAGTGTGGGAATGTGCACAAGATATCAATCAGCCCCCTAAGAATCACATGAAGAAGCTGTCAAGCGAATCCTCAGATATCTTGTTGGTACACAAAATTTAGGAATCTGGTACCCGAAGAAAGGCGCAAAATATCTAATGGGATACTCAGATGCTGATCATAGAGGTTATAAGATAGACAGAAAGAATACCAATGGACAATGTCAATTCCTCAGAGGATGCCTTGTCTCGTGGTCAAGTAAAAAGCAGAATACTGTGGCAATATCCTCCACAGTATCAGAATATGTTGCCATTGCCAGCTGTTGTTCTCAGATTCTATGGTTAAGACAACAACTACAAGATTTGGGAATCAACTTGAGAGAGATTCCAATCCTGTGTGACAACACGAGTACAATAAGTCTGTCCAAGAATCCAGTTCATCATGCCCGAACTAAGCACATTGATGTTTGACATCATTTCATTCGGGATCATGTTCAAAAGAAAGATGTAAAAGTAGAAGTCATCCCTGCCGAATATCAAATAGCAGACAATTTCATGAAGCCTCTCGATCAACAGAAGTTCAACTACTTTAGAAGAGAATTAGGAATGGTAAATCCCAATGAGCTGTAAGAAATCTCATATTATCTCTCAAATTCAAATCATTAGATCTAATGTTTTGATGATCAAAAGACTAACTTAAGCATCTAAGTGTATAGAAATTTGTTTTGCAGGAAGCTCTGTTTTGTTAAAGAAAAACAAAGGTAAACAGAGTATGGAATGATCGATGAAGACATCAATAATCATGCTACCAGGAAGGGTTAATTTATCGATCAACTGATCGATAAATGAAGTATGTGAAGTAAAAGAATGAAGTTGGAAGGAGAATTATCGATGAGTTGATCGATAAGTCAATTATCGATCAACACATTGATCAAGAACAATGAGGATTTTAGAGTTAAATAGTAAGAATTATCAATAAGCTGATCGATAAACTATTAATCGATCAAATGGTCGATAAATCAGATTAGGTACGCATTTCTTTTATTAACATTTATTGATAAAATGATCGATAATTCATTGCTCGATAACTTGATTGATAATTGTCTTTAGTGTTATTGTGTATTCTTCTTATTTATCGAACACGTGATTGATCATTTGTTGATCGATAACTTGATCGATAATTTTTATATTTATAATTTTTTTTTTGAAAATCCCCATCAGTTATCGAAGCCTTAACTCGATAAAACCGTTCCTCTGTTCCTACGCAACAGTCTAAAAATCACTATTCTATCAAGTTATTGTTCCCTTTCCACTCGAAATTACTCTTGAAGTATCTTCGGTCTCCACAGTACCCTTCAAACACTCTTCTCATGGAACATTCTTCAAGATTTCTTCTGGGCAACAAGAAATGGCAAGAGTTAAGCAACTGAATATTAACAAAGAGGAAAGCACCGAGAAACAAACCCAGTCCAGAGATACTACTCCCTTAACTACAAAGAAAAGATACAGATCGAAAGTGAGGGAAGAACCATCAAAGAAAAGAGGAGTATTAAAGATTCGTGAAAGTCAGACTGAAGAGCTACCCACTCCTTAGAGAAAATCTCCACGATTAAAGTCAAAATCCAAGCTACCAATGGTTACCGAGGAATCTAAAACGGAAACTGATGATGAAACTTTAGTTCAGAAAGTTGTGGAGGCTACATTATGAGTTCCTGTCCCCAAGCAACCAAGACAGAGGAAACAGAAAGCAAGCGAAGATGTGTCTCGCCAAATTCCTACCAAAGGTACTCCATCTGATTTTTCTGAGTTACTGGAAATCTAGCTAATGACGTGAACTTGGCTAAGTTTAAGGCAGACTATGCAAATCGTAAGTTCTGTCCTATGGTTTCGGTTGATATTTAAGGCCTAAAGAAAACTGAGAAAATTAATTTGGGTTTGAGTGACCTACTAGAGTATTATTCAAATTGGTTGATCATTTAGAGGAGAATACTGCCCAAAAGTGATTAAAAGATTCTATTATAATATGGAATCCATGGAAGAATATGATGATCAAGATAATCTGATAAATGATTATCTAAGAGTTAAACTAAGAGGCAGAACCTTCCATCTCTCTAGTGCCAAGCTGAATGAACTGTTAGAAACCCAAGAATCTGTGAGAAGAGGTGATATGAATAACATTAAGGCCTATAAAATCCTAATGCAGAGTGATGACTACCCCGAGGAACTAAATTTTCCACCAAAACAAATGTGTGATTATTATAGAATAATCCATTATATCTATTCAAGGAGTATGATCAATAAGTCTGGGAGTTTTTCACATCTGACCCAAGATGATTACTTACTACTAGCCAAGCTAATTAGTGGAGAAAAGATCAACATAGGGGATCTGATTTTTAATGAAATGAAGGATTTTGTCCTTAACAAATCCAAGTCTACACCAATTCCCTATCTTCAATTGGCCACTTATATCTTTCAAGTGAATAGCATCGCATCTTTTGAGCCAGGAGAAGTTAAGGTAAAGGTTCCTGCCTTTGCCCTCAACCAACTCAACAAGATGAGAATCCCTATGCCTTTCAGACCCTCACAGAAGAAAACTGTAACACCTTATGTTTATACCAAATAACTTATCTTGTGGAAGCATTTGGAATCACTTATGAAGGCTACAAATGATGAAAAATCGAGTTTGAAAATTTTCATTTACGGGTTACTATTCATTGTCACCTTAAAATGTGACAAACTTCGAAAATTCATAACTAATTGTAGAAAAATTGAAATTGAGTGATTCTAAGTTCTACGGAAAGCTCTTTGGATAAAATTTTGATGAAAAATAGTTTCTGGACTGATTTCCTTGGAATTCAAGCCCAATTTTCTTTGAAAAAGTTACTGTTCATGTGGTCATTTTCGGATTTTACTTGACTTTCTCCTAACTTTGGAAAGGCAAAACTTTCTGCTCGGTTATCAGAATCAGGCGAACTACCCCTCCTTTTAAAGAGAAAAATAAGATCTCTTTGCTCACCAAATTTCAAAACCTAACTCACTCGTTTACTCAAATAGTCAATGGTCAAACTTTGATCCCTTTTAGTTGACTTTTTACCGCCTTTTGAAATGGTAACTTAACTTAATTGACCACTCAACATCATAGCATACTCTGCTTAGCTATATTAGCTATTTCTAATCATGCTTGGACCATTCTACTTATGCTTGTATACCTCTAACCTTAATCATACTATTGGAAACATAAAGCATGCTTCATATTACATTCCTCCAAAATAGAAAGGTTCAAAGCCATATAAAGTTACTATGGCTTACTACCTCTTCAAGTAAGAGCCAACTCCTTTCCTTTGCCCTTGGATGTTGAAGGCCTTAGGGTTTGTTTAAATATTGGGGTAAGATTCTTGGGGAATCTTAGTAGCAATTGCATACATTATCAAGGTCACACAATACATTGTAAATCAAGCTACATGCATGCATACTTTAACTTTATGTTCATGCTATGGCAAGGACATATCATCATAAACATTCATAGCACTCAACATAGCATAAGCCAAGGCATAATTTGCATGGAGGCAACATCATATAACATAACATTCTCATCCACCTCATAGCATAACAGATTAGCAAAACACATAGCCATAATCATACAAAGTAAGGTAACACTCTAATATAATGAATTGCAAAAGCTACCTTGAATGCTTTCCTTCCTTTTGAACTCTTTCCTCTTGACTAGATCTTTGCCCCTTTGTTATGTATAGCCTATTAGGCAATCAATGACACAACATGAAGTATCATTGCAACTTCACAACTTAACATAACCCTTTAAACCCCTTTTTCTTGATTTTTAGGGTTTATTTTTCTAGCTTTGATTCTTGAAGTTTCTTGGGCCTTTCCTACATAATTTTTCATGTAGAATCCATTTATCATATTAGTTTTATGAAAATCCAATCCCTTCCCATTGACTTAGCTTGGCCGAACCATATATATATTTGTAGGGAAAAGGATTTTCAACCAAACTAACATGTAACCACTTAATCTTTAACCTTGCTTAATCTTCATCTAAACCATTCCCTATCATTTTGATAAAATTTGGGCAGCACTTCCCCTTAGGAAAATGACTTTCTACCATCATTAAAATAGCCTAAAACTAACATACCATCATTATAACTTGAAATGGAAGAGTTTTAGAAGCTTACCTTGCTTCCAGATGACTTTCTCTCACCAGAATTCTCCTCTTTCTCTCTCTACATGAAAATTGCAAGAGGTTTCCTACTTGAAAGGTCTTGCATGAAATGAACATGTGAGGGGGTATTTATAGGCTTCATATTTCACTAATTCCACATATGCCCTTCTTGCATAAGACTTAATCTTAGCCCTCCAATTTTTACCTCTTTCCATATATACAAATCTTAGGCTAGGTAGCTTAATATGTTGACACTTGGATGATGAGTCATTAGGGCTTATGTCATCTCTTCTTATCCATTAAGATTAATTAGGCTCTAATCAAGGTTTACTCTCTTAATCCCTTGATTAACTTGGCTAATCAACCTTCTAGAAACTTTTGACTTTTCAAAAGTAGATGGTTGAATCCTAGCCATCCAATGAACCATGTTTGCCACATGTCACAATCCTACGAAAGATGACTTAACCCTAATCATCTTACTTAAACCTAATTAGGTTTTAACCTATCTTGATTTATTATTTTCTTTTTCTTTTTTTTTCTTTTTTCTTTTCTTGGCCAATTTAGACGTGACATGTGTCTTTATCCATCTGTAGGAAATTTTATCACCCCTGTTTTCCAGACAGTCCACTGAGTCTTAATATATTACTGGTTTATTTTATCTGATAGCTGAAAAATTCTAGTATCTCAAAATTCTTATATCAGCTCACCATTAATTATGTCTTAGTAAAGGGGTATTTCCTGATTAATTTCATAATTTTTCTCCCTCTATAACTCCTTAAATTGTCATTTCTGTAAAAACAGAAAATCTACCAATATTAATTTAGCTTTAAATTCAATTAAAGCTAACCTCCTCATCATTTAGGGTTGGAAATAATTTTATAAATTTCCATAATTCCTAAATGAATTTACTTTAATTTTTTATAATTTTCTGAGATCTCTAAGTATTTTTAAAAATTAATATTGGCTAATTTTCCTTAATTTAGCCAGAATATTAATAATTAAAATAATTTTGAATAAATTATTTTCAACCTGTATTTACTTTCTAGACCTCAAATACCATTCTACGGCATTAATTCTATTTTTCATGATTTACTGGAAATTTTTAGGATTTCTGGACACTAATTACGATAATGCCCTTTGTAGACCAATCATTTTAAAAATGACAATTTGGTCCTTTTTCAGTTCTCACTTCAATTGTTATGCTGTTTATCTATTGGCCTTGGTCAGCCCTAAATCTTTCATTAATCATACTAAAGATATCAGGGTATGACATATTTTCCTATTTCTAGGTTAGAAATTTTGGGATGTTACAAAAACTCATAAAGATATAGGGAAGCAACTAGCTACTAGCACCTCTAGACCCCAGGATGAGGCAGAATCCATTGCAGCTCCCTCTCATATCTCTGGACCATCATTTCTAGAAAGATCAATGACAAGTCTCATATTTTATATATGTTTCCCAGTCTAAACTTATGCTTTTGTGGTCTTTAATTGTGTTATTTTGGGTTCAGATAGAGGTTATTGTGCATAAGGGGTATAAGGGTCAATTGTGTGCTTTTATATGTTAATTCCTGAGTTTACTTCATTCATTGACTCCTATGTATCCCACATACCTGAGAATCGATGACTATGAGCTTAATTTGAATACTGTAGGTGATTAGAGAATTGAAGGAATGTTGGAAGAAGGGTTTGCCTACATTCATCGCAATAAAATATTGTTTTTATCGCGACTAATGCTCATCATAAAGGAAACACTATCACTTATCCATACGGTGTTGTTTTTAGGTTAGTCGCGACCAAAATGTTAATAAGTCATGACAAAACTTGAAATTTCCAGATTTAAATTCTAGAACACGTGCCAGTTCGTCATTTGGCGATTTCTTCCATTTTAGCTTGGTTTTCTCCATCCAAAGCCCTCCCACTTTGTCTCTCTTCACTCCCCTACCATTCTCCATCATCAATCCACCATTTCTACCCTAATTCTTCCATTTCCACCAATTATTCTCCTTCATTTCCCTTCAGATCATTGCTGCTGTGGCCATGGAAGTTGTAGAGCTTAGTAAAGCTGTGATTTCGGCCATGAGAGGCTAGATCTTCATTCCTTGGTGTTCAGTGAAGCCAATGTGAGTTCCTGGAGCTGTAATTGGGAGTTTCTTCTACCTTAATCTTAGTTTCACTCTCTACATTCATAGATTGTAGTTTCTATGGTTTAGATCTGTGATTTGTGATTGTAAAGAGGTGTAATCTGGTTGTTTTACATTAAGATTGAGATTTGGATTGTATTCTGCACTCTAATTGATTAGTTGAATTGATATTTTCTACTGTTATTGATTTTCAGAACTTGTTCCAAACCTTGGAGGTTAAATCGAAACTTTTATCCAAGGATTGCACTATAGGGTGCAATCTCGGGTCGTCTCACCTAAACGAAGCCTTAGTGAAATGAACCTAAGTTAGCTTAAATGTCATGCAATGCAAACTTGAATTTAATAGGGGGGTTTTTTTTTTCCCCGAAATCATTAAGTAAATTGAATGAATGATAAACAAAATATTTTTAGATTTTAGGGAAATAGGTAATGAATGTAGGTGGACAATAACCAAATAATGATGAAGTTCCTCTTGAAAGTGTGCTCAGGCTGTCATAGTTCTAAATCAATTGATGTGGGAGTAGAAATCACTAAGTTTCGAAATGATAAACCTTAAAGTACTCTTTAAGTCCAGAATCTTAACAAAATGAACTACATTCCTCAAGATTCTGTTAAGTGCTCTTAGTGTGTATAAAAAGATTGATTAATGCAACAGGTCAAATGCAATCAAAATCACTCAATATCAAAACACAACCGTGTCAGAGTACAGAGAATCAAAAGATTATAATAGACATATATGAAACTTCATATATTTAAGCTCAAGGTTCTACAGAAACCAATCCACTACACAAATGAAAATCCAAAGCTGATTATAGCTATAATCAAGTAGTTCAACAACAAAATACAAATCCTAAACCTAGAAACTTATAAATTCATAGCTGAACTAAGATTAAACTACTCCCCTTCTTAGCTCATTGAACTCCAGCCATTACTATACCTTCAAGAGGAAAGAAAATGCCTAGCCACTCATAAGAGTCTGAAGCATCTCAACTAGGAATGAATCTTAGCTTCCCATGGTGGAGGTTTGATAGTGAAAATGGAAGAAATTAGGGTCAGATGAGAGAAAGATGAGAGAGAACGGAGAAGGAAGCTGTGGTGTGAATGAATGATGTCACTTACATGAAAATAGCGTTTCTAAACCAGTAATGGGGTGTACTGGGTTAGTTTGTAAGAGTAGGTAGGTAAAATTTTTGAAAATAGTTTGGGTCTGGGTTGCTTATTCAAGGAGTTCGTCGTGACGAACCTTGGCCTAGAGGACTTCTGTTGAGTGGTGTCTTCGTCGCGGCGAAGACAGAAGTTGGCCGCGGCAAAACATGGTAAAGGCGTTATTGCATCTTTTGTGCTGGCTTACCTTGATCTTCACTTTTAGCTCTTCTTCTTAAGTGTCCTGGAATAACAAGAAATGGTTTGAGGTATTGATTGTCCCAAAAATCAATTGAATGCATATAATGAATAAATACAACAATTTTAGCCTCAAATAACACTAATTCAGAACAAAGACCCTCAATCTCAATTAAGCACAAATATCATTATAATGAGCCAAAAAGTGTGACAAAAACATAGAAAATGTCATCAAATAGCATAAACAATTTGTACTCCTCGACAAAGCTCAAAAATGATTCAAAAAGATTCAAGTGCAATAAGGAATACTAACATGCTTAAAGATGATAGTAGAAGATTAGCAAGAAATTCCCACGAATATTGACAACGGTAAAGCAAAAGTATGCTAAGAAAGTAAACACTATGGACATTTAATCCAAAAGATTGAGCAAAAGAGATTTATCTCAAAGATGTGTTTAGCTCTCAACTCACTTGTCTTGGGATTATTTCACTGTAAGTCTATTCAGTCCAATTTCTACCATAGGCTTGTAATAATTCTACCTCTCCACTACAAGAACCACAATTTGCAAATCAAGAGGACTTAGGGTTGGTAAATTTTAATGATGGTCAAGTGAAATGGGAGAAATAGAAGAGAAAGTGAAATTGAGTACCAGCATAACAGTTATTCTATCCATGCAATAAACATAAACCTTCCTGAAGAGAGGAGCTAATAATAGTCATAATTTTTTTTCGAATCAAAAGATTACAATACCAACTCTTTCTTTTTTATTTTTTATTTTTTTATTTTCTTTCTTTCTTTGGCTTTTCTCACTTCTCTTTTTTTAAAAAAAAATTTTAAGGCCAAAACAGAACAAAATATCTGTAATTTATTTGCATGCATGTACTCAAAGTGTAGGTCCAAAGGGGTTGGCAATGGGAAGGTGTTTGGGCTTGTGTTTGGGTAATAAGGGTTTGGAATCGAATGCCTCCGTCATGTTCACAAAATGTTGATTCATCAAGCCTTGATTAAGAATTAAAACAAGTTCTAGAAAAATATGAAACTAAACAGATTCACACAATTTAACAAATTAAGGCCCAAATATCCTTCCAACAAGATTAGCATCTCAATTAATCAATCTCAAGGTTTAAGAGCGCATAATTCTATTTTCAAAGCATACCCTCATTTACGCCTTGTCAAAAACAGTGGGGAATGACTAGTTTAAGTTCAAGCATCATTTAAAAGTATGGGTAGTTTTCTAAAGGCACAAGTATAATTTTTAATTTTTCAATAATTTATAAAAATGCAGGAGTATTAAGAATCTAAATCAGGAGGATTTCCTAACAAAGAAAAATGAAATTGCAAAGCATTTAAGTTCTTTTTTTTGGGACTTCGCCGCGGCGAAGGAAAGAGTTTGCCGAGAAGGAAAACCTGGTAACAGGCCTGCTTCGCCGCGGCGAAACATAGGTTAGTCGCAACGAAGTATGGCCGAGAAGTGAAAATAGTTGAGAGAGATGTGTTTCTCGCAGCAAAAAAAAAAAAAAAAGTTTGTCGCGGCGAAGGTGGATAGAAAGACAGAATACAGTGCAATTTTCAAACTTCCCTGAAAGTTAACTTTAATGACGTTAAAAATGCCACAATTGAATAGTTCTAGAACACCTAAAGAGTGAGAATGGATGCATGATGAGGCATTTCAACAAGTGAACCGGAAGTTGTGAAGTCCAATTTAAATTGAAGCACAACACATCGAATTCACAAAGAAGAGGGAGAAGGGTGACAGGTTGCAGGCAAAACAAAAAGGATAAGTGAAAATAGCGGAGGGGATCAATATAATTGTAAAGAGAACAGCAAAATTAAAAGGCCATCTGTAGCCAAACAGTTAAAGCAACATCCAATCCATCAAAGTAATGACAACACCAAAAAGCTTATTAAGTATCCAGCAATGCCAATTCAAAACAGAAATAAATAACAAGAAATAAAGCACACAAATAAAGAACTATTGCTGCATCCCAGTATCATCTGCCCTAGACCCAGATGGTCCTGCACCAGAAGTGCTCGCTCCAGATGTCCCGGCTCCGCTCTGAGGGTTATCCTTCTCGAGAGGTAGGAGGAAGTTCAGCTGTTTAGCAATCAAAGCATCCACATGACAGCGGTAGTGTAACATCCCAACTTTTAGCTCATAGATACAAGTAATAGCACAAGAAAAGGATGATCACTAAGTCCAATACAACGAAAGTCCTAGAGATCCCTCATAAGAAAAAAGAGATTTTTCAAGGGCAAATGTGTAAAAAAATAGTGTTTAGGGACTAAAGAATGACAAACTGGAAACAATTAAGGGCCAGAGGTTATGCCAGAAACTTGTAAGAGATGGTTCCGAAGGTTAGGCCTAAAGAGGGACCAAATTGCAAAGAAAAGATTCCTAGGCCAAGTAGGGACCTAGTTGTAAATAATAAAAGTTCTGGTTGGCCCATGTCAGAGTTAGCAAAAAGGGCCCAAATGACTTAGAAAAATTCTAGAAAAATAGGAATAAGATCCCAGAGCCGATATAAGGCTAGAAATGATAAAAATGCCCTAAAGTCATTCTAGGGTTTTGGACAATTTGAGATAGTAATTTAAATTGAATTATTTAAGTTATGAGATGGCCATAAATGATCAGGAAAAACGGGGGAACAGTGGTTGAGGAATTTACACAGATTGTAAGATTAATTCTGTCCCTCGAAACTGATAAGGTTGGCTTTAATTAAATTTAAAGCCTATTTATACCCTATATGGGGAAAGTCAAAATAGATGTCTATAGTTTGACTTTTGACCTAAGAAAAATTAGAGGAATTTCCCGTGATGAAAGAGAAAGAATGAAACCCAGAGACAGATCAATGGAGTTATGAGCTGATAGAAAGAATTCAGAGAAGGTAACCCCAATTAAGTATTATTTAATAATATTTTTGGGAAAAGAAGAAAGAAAATATCTAAAGACCATCATGACGATGTTGAGTCACCAAATGCAATCATGACACCTACGAGTCAGCAGAAGATATTTATGGACAACATAAAAATCAGAACGCAGTACGGCAATATTTTAGATAGTCCTTTGTCTACCCGTTATAGTGAAATCTCTCCTGCGTGACCCAGCAAGATTAAATAGCTTGTCAGCAGAGCTAATTATTTTCATTTATGCTCCTCTAAGATGGTGCCATATATGTACTTAATTAAGATGAGAAAATGGTGCCAAAACATGTCCCAGTGGTACCGGGTAAGTCAAGACTCAAAAAAGTACCCTATACGGTACATAATGGCAAATTAGGTAGAGGAATGCCTAAGGGCTATATTTTGCATGAATGAATATGTTTAATTTCTTCCCTATTTTAATGGCAAAATGATGAAGGAATATGGAAGAGACAAGTGTATAGTTAGATAGGAAAAGAAGATATACGTGTACGGTTGGATGCAAGACACCTGTACGGTCGACTGCAAGACACTTGTACGGTTGGATTAAAGACGTGTGGCTTGATAATGTAAGCATAATGTCAATCAAGATGACATCACCCTAGACAAGTGTCACATTTCTTGAGAGAAA